>NC_143557.1:129136250-129442500 GCF_054136105.1 Typopeltis vanoorti
TAAATATTTGGACATTATAATTAAAGATATAACATTTGTTATAGTTTTTATTTTAGAACATTATTGGGGTTATGATAATAGATTTTATTTTTAAGTAATTGTGAATTATACTAAACTGTATAATTTTATCGATAATAAACAATATTTTTTCATGAAACAAAACAAGAAGAATATATATTTTATTTTTAAATAATTTTGAATTATACCAAAATGTATAATTTTATCGATAATAAACAATATTTTTTCATGTTTAATTTTTTTTTTTAATTTTTACCATCATTTTGATATTTTATCCAAACACGTATACAATGTACTTACAGTGTATGTATATTTCGAAAGTTGCAGCACCCCACGATTTCAAGCCACGAGCCGCCACTGCTTGTCACACAATCTTAAACTTATTCACTGATGTTGTGCTCACCACTCTCGCTGAAAACTATTCCATTCCTTCGTCATGAGTAAAATCTGTCCCTTTCTCCTTTGCAGACCGAAGTCTTATTCAAATTTTATGAATAACTTTTGCATTTTTCTTCTCCTACTGTTCACTGAAAAATATCCCCTGCATCTGTTTTAAAACTCCCTCAATAGCATATGTCTCTTATATCTTCGCTGTCCAAATGCAACCCAAATTCCCTTAATCTGCTCACACAGTCAACATCCTACTTTCCTGAAGTATCTTAGTTATTCGTATTTGAGCCATTTCCAATATTTTTTCACCCTACTTAAACATTCACAATTACTCCCAAATCCCTTACTTCCTCCATCTCTTGCAATATTTCCACAAATAACTTCTTGTCCAAAATGTAAAATCACACACTTGGTGACACTAAGCGGCATCTCTATTCTTGACTCGCAGTGTCAGCCTATCTAAATCTTCCTGAAGCGATTACTACATTTTTAAAGACTTCTCTCTAGATTTGCTTCATCTCCAGACAACTGGATGTTTCCCTTTAAACTAGATGATATTTCGACATATGTTATGTGCAGAAACCCCAGCGGAGAGCTATGTAGCACACCCACTTGTCATTCCCCTTCTCAGGGCCAATGTTCCCCCATACCAAGCACGTTGATATCTATTAAGCAATGTCGTCTCCAGTGCACGTCGGCAATCTATATTATCAAGCCCCTGCTCTTTGAAAGCTTATCAAACGCCTTTGTAAAAGCAGGAATATTTCAGTACAAAACTTCGCTGTTATTCAGTAATGTGATCACATTATTATTATTATTACGTAACACCTCAAGGAATTCAAAGACTCATCACGAGAGAGCACTCCTTTCTCCTATATTCTCAACTATAGCATTTTAATTCTCCTATAGCATTACTATAATATAAATCAAATTATTAAAGAAAGACCACTTTTAACATAACTTTCTTTTATATACTTTATAAATTCGTAGTATTATTTATTAATTTGAAGGTTTAGTGACAACTAATGCAGTTTCTAAATCCTTATGCTTTATATTCCTATTTATGTTATTATATACTTTAATATTTGTATTCTTATTTATGTTATTATATTTCATTTATATTCGTGATAAATTTGAGGTTCGTTACTTGTATATAACAACTGTTCTCAATTAAAAAATAAATGAAATCTATATTTAGAGAATTTTTCATTAAACTCAGTTGTGAGAAAACAGAATTTTACTAGGGTAAAGCTCCACTGAAGTCATAAAAACTCATAAAAATATATTTGTCTCACACGTAAACTGAACAACGCAAAATTAATAAATAAATAAATAAAAATATGCATTTACTCAGTTTACCATAAAAGCTTTTTTTTTTTTTTTGCTCATTATTTAAAATAGGAGCTACATGAAAATTTTCAGAAAATCCTAAACATTAGGGTATCTACTCTTTTGCTGCAATAAACACACAGTTGCCTTATATTTGACAGCATATTTTAAATAAAATTTAAAGAAGTCTCTTTAATTATAGTAATAACGTCGTTTGGCCATTTAAGCATAGATATATTAATGCACTTCATGCTATCTTGGAGTGCTTCTCCGTTGCACATAAAACATTTTTGTCTTGTGTTTTACAGACGTTACTATAGCAACCTTCCTTATTCCAGTTGATCATACTGGCTGTTTCGTATGTGTTTGTGTATGTGTGTGCGCGCGCGTGCTCTAAACAAGAAAATGGCATCTAGAAAATACGTTATGTATCTGTATAGTTAGTCATTTTATGTCTTGCGCAATATCATAATACGAGTTAATAACTCATCAAATATTTATAGTCACTTGCCTTGCAAAGTTTATGTTAGCATAAGGAAAATCCATTTCTGGAATATGTACTTGAAGCAGCAAAGTTTAAATTGGTGAATAAATATTGCACTGTAATATAATAATAACTCTTAGCAAATGAGCAGAAGTGTACTGTTCTTCTCCTAAGCAAAAAAGTTCGCCACATTTATTTTTTATATTTTTATTTATTTTATTTTTTATAAATTTTATACCTTAAATAGTGAATTTACGAATAATAATTTGTTATTAATAATAATAATAAACAAATTGTTTTTGTATGTGTGAGTGAATTACATATTATTATTATTATTATTATTTTAAAACAAACGAAAAACAGACTTTCATTGCACAGTACTATCCTGTAAAATGCAGCATTCTCTTCTTGACGTTAATATTTCCGCTTATTTTTTAAACACATTCTCTTCGTTACTGCCAAAGGTGAAATTATTTATCATGTAATGTCCAATCCTGAAGAGTTTCTGTTTAACTTTTTATGCCTGTAAACAATTGTCAAGTGCGTTCTCGCCATCGTAAACAAATGATAATTTATTTATTATTATTATTATGTGACACCTCCAGGGAGTCCAAAGACTCATCGAAGGATAGTGTGCCAACAACATCGAACGATTGAAACCCTTCCAACTACTAACCGCGCTCAAACTTGCTTAACTTTTTGCGTGAGCCATTAGTAGCAGAGGCTCTACCAATTGACCAACAAGCGTCTTTTATTATGCAGCATTAATTATAAGAAGTTTCAATTTTGATAGGTTAATTTTTTATACTGGAATAAAAAGGCGTTAGCTGATTTTTTTTTAAATTTTTAACATACCTCTTGTAAATATTTGCAACAATATGTCTTTATGTTATTATTAAGTAGAGGCTTGGTTCAGTTTAATATGTCCTAAATTTCTGTTCAGTACTTTATCGTTATTTCTCTCCATCGACACAAATTTGCTATACTGACAGGAAAAACAAACATTAAAAAAAAAAAAATCAAACAGAGTTTAAATGCATTTAAGCTTTGCAAAATTCAGTACTAATTAAATAAATTTCAAGATGACGGTTTAGTTTTTAACTCGGGTTAACCTTACCCATCGTCTGTTACTTGAAAAGCACGAATGAGATCTAGTTTGGTCAAATACCAGACGATACTTGAAGACCAGTAGTGAATATGCAATTAAAGGTTATGCGACCTGTTACTTCCGTCTGTTATTATGATTATTTTTTTATTTGTAACATCACTTCCTAATCATGTTTTGTTATTATCTATAATTAGAATGCTAAAACATGTTTTTAAAATTAAAGTAACAACCCATATTAAAACTAATTCTAATGAAGATAATTATGTCGTTAATGGCATCAGCAATATTACTAACGAAAATATGTGAAATCCTCAACTTTTAAAGTTTTCATTTTTTTTAAGAATTATAATATCTCCAAAACTATTAAAAATACTTCAAATTCTATAAGTAGATTTTTATTTTCCAAAAATAAATAACAAATAAATAAAAGAAAAGCAAATAACTTATGCGAATGTAATTAGAAATAAAAAGTCTTAAAAGTCTATCGAATACGAATGCTTTTCCACACTTGTTACAGATTTCAACCCCAAACTACACAAATAGTCTATTGTGTTATGAACATGCATTTCATGACAATTGGAGCAAAGAAGCAGTTGACAGCGACCGACACACACACACACACACACACACACACACACACACACACTCAGAAATTAATGAAATTTAACATAAATATATTTAAGAAATAAAATTAAAAATTATGGAAAAATTGAGAAGGTTCAGTATCTAGGGATATTTTTTCTTGTGTGTGTGTGTGTGTGTGTAAAATAATTTATGTGAATATCGTGTTAGTACTAGCGCTTTTTCCGACTTGCGTTGTTAAAAACCCGAGTTATTTCTTCCTGGATGGGGGGGGGGGAGGGTACTTACCATCAAATTATTATTATCTATATTATCCATGGAATCAGAAGACTCATCGCAGTAGGTCCGTTTTAGGCTGTTTTTATTGTTATTGCTATTATTATTTGATATTATTATGGCTAAAATTACACGTGTTTCACTGGCGAGTTTGACTCTTCTTCTCACTTCCTTGCTGAACTCCCAAGGGATACTTTCCCTTATACTATAAGGGAAAGAGGGGACCGGGACGAGGTCTAGCAAAAAAGTAGAGACAAAATTCGTAGAAAAGCCTGCATTCAAAATTAATCGTCTGATACATCGTGGAAACCTTCACATTAACCCCCCCCCGGTACAAAATGCACCGGTTCCATCATTCCTTCCGTGAAGTATAACAATTCTAAAAGTTCTTCTCTTAGCTCATTTATGGCCCTTGTCGTGACTCTTTGGATGTTTTTCTACGGTCTCAAAATGGATATCTTTCATCTTGTTCTTAAGCTTGGAGAAAAGAAGAAAAAAAAAGTCACATGGAGACAGCTCGGACTAGTACAGTGGCTTCTAGTACTGGAATAAATGTCTTGCGAATTGACAGCGTAGAATGAGAAGGCGCATTGATGCAAGATCCAACCATTCGCAATCTCTGGACACACCGGTAAGTCGCATTTTCACAATAGTTCAATGATTTCTTTGTGATAAATTTAATTGACAGTCGCTCCTGGAGATACAAATTCTCTGTGGACCATGCTATGGCCAATAAAAAAAATAAAAAAAAAAAAAAGATGACAATCACGGTTTTTGTTTTAGACTTTCTCATGCCCCTCCAAAAATATCTTATGCCACTTGAGCACGCGATAAAAATCATTGCCATGACCCTCTTAATAACTCGACATTTGTTTACCTTACCGATGAGACTAGCACTGACGAAAAAAGCAGGAATCATTCTACATACATATGACACCATCGGTTCCAAAATGCTAATTGTCGAGATGAAAAAAAATATGTATATCGTTACTTTTCTGCTATACCTCGTATATCTCAATCATATTGATTCCCCACGTGCCTTTCTATGTGGTGCTCCTTGCCATTGCAGACACTACATTTCAGATATCATCTTGGTTATCCGCCTCTATATCCCTCTCCAAATTTTTCCAGTCCAATCGAAATCCAGGTAACGAGATCCATGCAGAGAGAAGTCCACGTGTAACCCAACTAGGGCCCCAAGAAAGGGAACTCATCACCATATTCGTATTTATACTAATCAATGACCCGCTATTGTAACCAATCTCGGGATTATCTATATGACTATCGTCATATCCCAGAACCCAATGATCTTAATTTAATTGTTTAAAAAAAAAAAAAAGCATTTTTGACAAAGTACTCGAAATCGTTCCACGAATTTGATTCCTGAGAAAATAAAAGCGGATGAATATATAAATAAATAAATATTAAAAAAAAAAAATTCCTCACAAAAAATACTATGTAAGAAATGTATTGCAGCCAATCAAGCTGACTGAGCAAGTTGCTATATGGAGAGCAAAATTGCATGCTTAGGTTAGGTTACTCCTCCACCAATTGTAATTCGATACGGCAGAAAATAAATAAAAAATCTGTTTACCGAAAACAAACTTATCCAGACAATATCGCATTTCTAATGCATATCAGAAAATGTAATTAATTCTCTTAATTGAAAATGCGCAGAATTTAATTGTTAATTTTTTGCTGCGTTAGTGGAAAGTTGCCATACTAAAAATATTCTGCTCGATGCAAAAAAAAAAATAAAAAATAAAAAATAAAAAAAAAATCGCCGATGAAGTTGTACACCTACGTTCGCTGTAGGGGAAGATATTTGCAAAGAAATTGCAAGTTTGACCGATTGAAATCTCGACTGATGATGCATCTAATAGGGTAGGAAGAAATAAAGCAGCAATCAGAAGAATATCTTGAATATTTTGAAATGGTTTTGAGCGTGTATGGTATTTGTTAAGCCTTTTATTTTTAACATAGGAATACTTCCTGAGTACTGCTTCATTATGAGAATTTGGATCTTTTTTTTTACGGTTGTGCAAATTATGAATTTACCAGTGTGAACTGTAATGTAATACAGCATTGTCCACCTCCCACAACAACTTTTCTATAGGCTTTTAAAAGGTTTTTTTTTTTTTTTTTTTTTTTTTTTTTTTTTTTTTTTACGAGCCTACCGAAGTCTCGATCCTCCACAGATCATTGATGGGAATTTAAAGTTAATAAGAAATAATGTGATATATCGCACTATTCGTTTGATTTTACAGTTTGTTTATTTTTCGATTTTATTCTTCTTATTTGTTCATCTTGCGCCACCAATTATTCACCGCAGTGAATAATTAGTGGCGCAAGATGAACAAATTGCTATTTATGTATTGCTATTTATGCTAATCGCGAACAAAATATGATCTCTTAGGTTTCTTTTACGCCTACCTTTATACGACTTTTATATATTCTACAAACTTGATACAAGATGAACAACACCAGGGGCGAATTCTCCATGCTTGCTGCGCAAGCTCATTAATGGAGAAAGAAGTAATATTTATTTGTTAATAAATGCATGTATTATAAATAAATAATAAATAAGCATTCCATTTAGGCTTTTATTTTTGTAGACAGAAGACGCTTTAAGCTTGGCGGCAATAATTGAGCTTTGCGTTGTGTATCGAAGGCCGATGCTTGCTCATCTAGTCAAAGCCACCTTGGCTTGCTCGGTTGTAGGAGCTTCCAGGTCCTCGCAGCAGCACTGTGATTTCATGCGCGTGCATAGTCATTTCCCGTCGTCTCACTCTGTTGCTTAAACATAGGCCATACGCAGTCATAGTAGCTCTAGCCAGTGAGCTTCAGCCAGCCTTTACAAGTGTGCGTGTTGCTTGGGAAAATTAAGTTACAACCAACTTTTTATGACGATGTTATTGACCTGTTCATAAAGCAGAACCGTAGGGTAGAATTTGTATTCAAGTAGCTAAATTGAAAAAGATAGAATATCATTTGTAAAATAAATGTTGTATTTGTATGATTAAATGTACATAAATTTCTAAATATATAGTTTTAAATGGTCAGTAACTCATTATTCCGCTAATCAGACTTCAATCACACCTCTCATTGCCTGAATGATAACAAGAGCAACCGTAAATTTCAAGACCAGCATTCGCCCCTGAACAACACTTGTTGAATTTTTAAAAATTCTACAGCAAAATTTACGTACTTTATTTTTGCAAAGCAAATGAACAAAATATTTTGTGTATAATCTTGTGTGTATTATCGATTATTGCTGATTTGCTAGTGACAATTTTTATTTCAAAACTTTCCAGACTGACCACCAGATGACACAACTGCAGAGTACTATGAAGCTCCTTCTGTAGGTTCATTTAAGATAGAAACTGATCAGTTTATTTGAAAGATGTAGATTGCATTATTTATTGAGAAGTAATACTGTGCAAGTGTGAAGTTTGTTTTGTGTTAGGTGCTCATTATGATTTTTGAGCTATCAAAAAAAAAAAAAAAAAAAAAATGGCAGACTTAAATGCACAGCGCATGTGCATCAAATTCGGCTTTAAATTGAAAGAAAGAAAAAAAAAACTTACTGCGGATGAACTTGCGAAGTTTTTAAAAGTATACCTTTATGAGAATAATCATTGAACACAACTCAAGCATTTCATTGGTTTTCCCAGTTCAGAAATGGAGTGCCATCTGGTGATGATGCCGAATTTTTGGAACTTCAGTCGGACAGCTAAACAGATGATGCGAATCAAGGAATCTATCCTTGAAAAATAGGCGCATTTACTTTTCTGCAGTTGTGAATCTCATTCAGATCATTCAAGTATTTCTAAAACCAGATATGAATGAATCCCGCAGACGTTTTGGCCCAAAATGGCAGGTATGTTGTGAGGCACTCCAATTACTCTCCTGATCAAAACAACCCGCGGCCTTTTCTTCTTTTAGAAACTTAAGTTAGATAGATATGATGACGTCGTTATGAGTTAATAAACTGCAGGTTAAAGTTACTGAGGTCAAAGCACGGGGACTTGCAAATGTTGTCAACAAAGGGAAGAATGTGGACATTCCCTTGCCATTTCTTAGCGCAGTCCGAAAGATACAAAGATCGTTTTTAGGTCATCTAAACTGAAGTTGAGTTAACTGTTCTCGGGCTGAGGCAAAAGTTTTCATTTCTCCTCCAAATCCTTTTTTTCACGGTTTCTTCTTGCACAAATTGAAGATGACTTGCAGAACTTAAAAACATCTCCTCTCTAAGTTTAAATATTAAGTTAAATTGATATTGTGCATGCTAGATGAGAAAAATATCCCCAATGTAGTGTCTTCTAAATAATAAAAATACAATTTCAGTGAAAACTCTTTATTAACATACAAACCATGGTGATAGAATTTGGTGGCGAGAGAAAATAACGACCCTAGGCTTTGAGATAAAGAACTATGACAGATCAAGTGCACGTATTAAAAATGTGTGGTGTAAGGCATCTATTACTCAATTTTAATATATGGGTGACAGTCTACAAAAAAGTCACGTTAACATGCAACAGTCAATTGATTGACGAGGGATAAGAAAGGCAACGTAAAATCTGGCCCAGTCAGTAAGACCGATTTCTTTTTATCTTTTTTTTTTATTTATTTATTTTATCGCTGACTGTAGTGTTCCAACATTTCATATAAATATCATAGCACCATGGCAGTGTAGGCAAGTAGAGCAAGAAGGCAGCAGTAGATTTTCTTTATTTAGAGGGATGCTACTTTCTTGGAACCTCCAAAACACTCCGCATACAGTTGAAGCGTTATGAAATATGTGCAGAAAATTCGACACAAAATGTCAACTGCTTGATTGAGTGGACGTATAAACTTAGTAATGGCCAAATGAATAGCCTTAGTGCAGTAGAAACAGTAAAAATGATCAGAAATTCACTTAAAAGGATAAATAGTAAAATTGGTGTGAAGAAATTGGTCAGTTCCCTTTTTGTAGGGAGATTTAAGAAAGCTTTATGATTTTTTTTAAAAATCTAGGCACGTGAAGGGTATTCCCCCCCCCCCTTTCATATCCTCTTTGGAGGCGTATCTCGTTTTCTTGCAGGAGATATTAAATTAGGCGATATTGTGAGGCACAAAAATACATGTTGCTTTGGTTTGGGAACAGATGGCGCTATCAGCACTGCCTACTATTACTACAGCCCGACATACTTAAAATCGAACACAGATACACACAGTATACACGTACACACCAACAAAGAGACATCGTTTTGTGTGGATATCAGAAGAATATACATGTCTGCAATGCCAGTCGGAAGTTGCCATAATAACACAAGCTCTTAAGAAATGCAAACCCCGGTTTCCGCTGTACACAAAGACCGTCCATTTTTTGTAGAAAAAAATCTCCAAGGCAAGTACACTGGACTTGGGACTAGAGTATGCAATCTCAACGAAGTTCTATCTTCTCTTCCATGTATACTCCAACTGGCCTGGTCACTCCCCATGGAGGCACAGGGACCAGTCACTTCTCAGACTAGATACTGCCAAATAGGGGGAAATAGGCTTCTGGGGACAGCATGAAAAAACCCCCTTAATAATGAGGCAGCTGATGTATAGTAATGTCTGAGAGTAGGCGGCTGGGCTGAAACGTTATGGATTGAGGCTACGACAATAGCTTGAAAAACATAATAGCCAGACTGATGTTGATGAAGAGAACCAACATTACCAGCTGCTGGCGGGAGAACCAGTCCTGAAAAGATAGGGAAAAAGTCAACTTACTAAACATGGCATAGAACAGAAAGATAGAAAGATTTCATGTAAATGAGCTCATTTATAATTCAAAAATTTAAGGATTTTAAAATAATAATAATAATTATCTATATAAAACTGTATAGAGAAAAGCAAAGCAATTTTAAAAGCAAATATAAATATATCTTATTCTTTTTTCCTTTTATATATTCGCTGTGAACAAACACATACACACCACAAAATTAAATATACTAAATAATTACATATTTGAAACAGAACATTACTCGCTTTTTATTATTGTTGTTCATTTGTATCGTGAATATTAATTTAATATTACCATTAAAATCTGGTAAGAAATTTTAATGGCCTTTTGAAATCAAAATTGCAATGACTCGGCAAATTTTAATAGAGATCTTAAATTTCACTGAATTTAATCCAGCTAGTATAGCATTGTTAAGATCATTTCGAATCATTATACTAAATTTCGTCAATAAAAATGATCTTACGGAACTCAACTGACTGTGAATCTTAAATTTTAATAAAGTCTATCTAGTCAGAAAGAAATTATTGCAATATGTAATTTTGAAGCATTTGCTTCTTTTTAACTCAACAAATAATCCTCATGAAACATAAAATTCGAATACCAAGCAGGTTCCTATAGTTTATGAATTGATATATAAAAAACAATAATAAACCTATGCCATTTTGAAATATTAAAATCAAGGTCTTATTAATGATCTTAATAAAAATTAAATTATAATCGATTTTTAATCAATATATTTTATTAATAAAATTATTAATTAAATTAACCGACATAAATGAATCTGCATTTAATTTTCAAAAATTTTCATGTGAACGCATTTGTTTATAAATTACATTCATAAAACGTAATATATTATTCAATTATATATATATATATATATATATATATATATATATATATATATATATATTTATTTATTTATTTATTTATTTATTTATTTTTGAATAAGCTTATTCTGGATTTTTTTACATTTTTTAAGAAAAATTTCGAGCTGTACGTTTTTAATGAAACATTAGAAACATACCGAAATGATAATGCAATTATTTTAAATTTATGTTCTCTATTATGTTGTTCGTGCATATCTTAATTTAACGATTCGTTTTAGTGTGCCGCCACATTTTCTAGCAGAAGACAAATAGACGTGACCGTTAACAAAGCGATGAGATCGCATGGCAAGTATTTGAGGTCGAGAGTTTGGCACATGTTGAAAGCTTACTCCAGCATTTCACTGTGGCCTCGACTAATTTGGAAAAGGTATGTTTGCCAGATCGCATAGCCTCCTGTGTTGAAACTGCCGTCTGTTGATTATTTTCTTATTTGTTTGTAAATATTTTAACCATCATTTATTCCGTTAACTTTCTATGTAGAATACTTCGTATAAAGATAGGCCACACACTTCGCAGTGATTTCATATATATCAGACTAATATATCACGCAAACTTTTTATATGAAATGATTAATTTAGTTAATTCGTTTTGATATTTGATAATAAATCATTGAAATTAACAAAGATTATTATAATAGTTGATTATTATTATAAATGAGTTTAAGATTAATGATAAGAATATTAATTATTAATTTAATTGGTACTAAATATTTTAATTAATTACAAGTTATACAATTATGCTTGTATAATAATAATAATAATAATAATAATAATAATAATAATAATAATGTAACAAGTATAAATTTTAAGCGGTGGGGACCACATAGCTTTTTCCTAAACTCATGAGACTTAATTATTTTGATTGATTCTGAGTCCCTATGTCCTTTGTTTTAGTGTTTGTGATGAAGGATGGGGGGGGGGGTAGTGAGTACTTAGCATTGCATTAACAGCATATAATAGTACGTAATGTACTGTAGTTAAACTATGAGGATTGATTTGACTCTCCTGTATCTTGAGATGGCCTCGTGTATTGTAATTGGACGTTTAGCGGATTTTTTGATTCTGGTACTCTGTCCGACCACAGATACGAGATCCAACCACACTTCTGCGCATGGCAGAAGGCGAATCAATAAGAGGATAATCAATGCTTATCGTGGGATGAGTGTTTATTATTACAAGTCGGAAAATTTACTTTTTTTTTAATGAAAATTCTAAAAATTAATAATTGATAATAACTATTTTGCTTGTATAACAGTTGGAAAATTTTACGTATAAAGCATGTGATTTCGCATGTTGGGGACGAATTCGGACATCGCTTTATTCCTTTCTCTCCTTCAATATGAATTGACTCTTCTTGGCAATCTGCCGGCCAGGGTTCTCGCATCTGTAGTCGGATAGTAAATGTCGACGTTTGCAAAAAATTCTCAGCAAAGGTTGTTTTATATGTCTGTATATTTTCCTCGTTGGCTGCATAGATTTCAAGCCCGGTAAACTCAAGCTTGGTATTTGCAGGTTTACTATTTTCATTGTGTGTTATATTACTTCTGATAAAGCAGTAATATAACACACAACGCCTGTAGTGTTTGGTCCACCATTACGATAAAGGGTACAAATTCTAACTTTTGGTTTATTAGCAGGATGGAAATATGTTTTATTAAGTTAATTCATGTAATTTGTTTCTCGGTCTGTTGGCATTTCAACTGGTAATCTGTAATGAGTTGGGCTTCTCTTGGAATTAGTCATCAAGTCGTGTGGATGAGATCATTTGAGCTTGCCTTACGAAGTAGCAGTGGGTTTTGTGTAGAATTGGTCTTAACTCAATTCAGTTAGTATTTCCACCAAACTGGCTACTACTAAAAGAGGAGTTATTGGGTTTACCTGAGCGTTGCGAATTGGGTGATAATGGTTTCATCAATGCTAATATCTCTACGTATGACAGGTTTACTTGGGTGATTCATGCAGCTTCTGGGAAGGTTTCAGTTCTGTGTGTCATTGCACCCTCGGATGGTGGATGTTTTGTTAGGGAGATATGCATAGTCTTGGTTGTTTTCAGGATACATCCTTTATAACTGGGAGGATGTGGACCGCTGCAGTTTACTCACTTGTCTGGTTTTTATTTTTATTTTATTTTTCTTTAGGTTTTGAGCTTATCTCCGCATTTCAAACAGCGAAATCTCTCTCGCATGACAAATCTTTGACAGCAGTGGTATTGGCTGGGGTTGATTTGTGCCGTGAATGGTACTGTTAGTTTATTCGCTTTATACAATTGAATATGATGGGACCGAAACCTAGGTTTTGTAGGTTTACTAGGACTTCTTCAGAGGTCATTGTTTCGGTGACTCCTCGTAGTAGCACTTTAAAGATATTTTGCTTTTTAGGGCCAAGGTATGGAATAGAATATTCTTGTCAGTGAGACAATTTGTAAGGCCACGATAGTCGGTAACAGGTTCGAGGATTTAAGGGAGAGGCTTTCCTTCGGTAATAATTTCTTTCTTTTTTTTTCTTTCTTCTCCATTGTTGAGGTCTTAGAATCTTTGATAGCCTATTTCCTGATCTGGGAGATTTGATTGAGATGTAGGCTATGACTGAAGATATCTTCGGATACAAAATCGGAGTAGCGGAATTTGATGGCACGATCTGTACTGAACTAGACCATTTGACCTCACGCAATTCCCCCAGCATAGAAACAAGACGACAGCTTGATCAAAGTTCGGCAGCTAAGATCACTCATTAGGGAAATATACCATCCCTCTTTCATACCTATGTAGCTCAGTGGAAGTGGTGTTTGCAACTTTTGCGCTAGGCCCGAAGATAGACTTAAGTTCAATTCTAGTCACCGACTACAGAACTTTTCATAAGCCTTTCTTCGACTAGTTTCCGATTTAGTCGATCTCGGGTACCCGAGAGCAGGATTTTTCTCATGGAAACTTATAAAAATCGACCGTAGAACCACACACTATTTTAGCCAATAACATATCCTGTTAGGATTAAGTAACAAGAGATGGCAGCATTTGTTTGCCAGTCTCTTCATCAGTTGCCGCTTATAATTAGTGATGGTTCAGTTATTTCTGATTGGCCACCGGTGGAGACTGAATTGCCCACTCCGTCTTTAAAACCTAGATAGAGTTAAGAGGATTCGCCTACTCCCAAAAAGGGAATAAAACGCGTTAGCTGGTTTTTTTTTGTTTTTTTTTTGGCTTTCTTACGAATAAAATCGCATAATGCCAAAGAAAATATCTAACTCATCTTAGGTAAGCAAGTCCAAAACTAGATCAACTCCAAAAAACCGACTATTTAAAATAAAGTTTTATTAAAATTTCATAAAACTAAAATTTAATGTATATCGATCAGTTTTGCATGTTTCATTAGCAAACCTAGTTCTATAATTTTTTCTTTATTTTTAATCATAGGTATCTTCAAGGAATTTATATTTCATTGAGGGAAACAAAACATTGAAGATAGGATGTACTTTCAAATAAATTTGCTTGCTTTGCAGCATTTGTTTGCCAGTTTCATATATATATATATATATATATATATATATATATATATATATATATATATATATATATATATATATATATATATATATGTAGAAAGTATTTTTACCTTGGGTATAAATATGTTAAAGATACCAAGCAATTTTAAACCTGGTTTTACTCCATTTCCCAAGTAAGCAAACAGACTAAAAGTCAAGTTTGCGCCTGCAATTGATGCAAGTCTGACTGATCCCACAGGTAGTGCAGGACCAGGGCAACTCGTGGCAAAGGTGGAACAAGCTCCGATCACTAATCTTAATATTTACCCTTAATGCCAAAACACATCTCCAAAAAGGGGATGTATGATGTTTTGTATTAAAGGCAAGGGGCCACTACCCAGACCGGTTTCGACCTTTATTGAGGTCTCGTCAGTGGGAGCTAGGCTTAGAAATACCAAGATTTAGTAATACAGAGCTTGTAAGTATTTTGCCAAAACAAGTTACCATAAGGTGTTTTAACCTTATTAAATAAAAATCTCTGGAGGAGATATAAATGTAGAAAGTATTTTTACCTTGGGTATAAATATGTTAAAGATACCAAGCAATTTTAAACCTGGTTTTACTCCATTTCCCAAGTAAGCAAACAGACTAAAAGTCAAGTTTGCGCCTGCAATTGATGCAAGTCTGACTGATCCCACAGGTAGTGCAGGACCAGGGCAACTCGTGGCAAAGGTGGAACAAGCTCCGATCACTAATCTTAATATTTACCCTTAATGCCAAAACACATCTCCAAAAAGGGGATGTATGATGTTTTGTATTAAAGGCAAGGGGCCACTACCCAGACCGGTTTCGACCTTTATTGAGGTCTCGTCAGTGGGAGCTAGGCTTAGAAATACCAAGATTTAGTAATACAGAGCTTGTAAGTATTTTGCCAAAACAAGTTACCATAAGGTGTTTTAACCTTATTAAATAAAAATCTCTGGAGGAGATATAAATGTAGAAAGTATTTTTACCTTGGGTATAAATATGTTAAAGATACCAAGCAATTTTAAACCTGGTTTTACTCCATTTCCCAAGTAAGCAAACAGACTAAAAGTCAAGTTTGCGCCTGCAATTGATGCAAGTCTGACTGATCCCACAGGTAGTGCAGGACCAGGGCAACTCGTGGCAAAGGTGGAACAAGCTCCGATCACTAATCTTAATATTTACCCTTAATGCCAAAACACATCTCCAAAAAGGGGATGTATGATGTTTTGTATTAAAGGCAAGGGGCCACTACCCAGACCGGTTTCGACCTTTATTGAGGTCTCGTCAGTGGGAGCTAGGCTTAGAAATACCAAGATTTAGTAATACAGAGCTTGTAAGTATTTTGCCAAAACAAGTTACCATAAGGTGTTTTAACCTTATTAAATAAAAATCTCTGGAGGAGATATAAATGTAGAAAGTATTTTTACCTTGGGTATAAATATGTTAAAGATACCAAGCAATTTTAAACCTGGTTTTACTCCATTTCCCAAGTAAGCAAACAGACTAAAAGTCAAGTTTGCGCCTGCAATTGATGCAAGTCTGACTGATCCCACAGGTAGTGCAGGACCAGGGCAACTCGTGGCAAAGGTTTAAAATTGCTTGGTATCTTTAACATATTTATACCCAAGGTAAAAATACTTTCTACATTTATATCTCCTCCAGAGATTTTTATTTAATAAGGTTAAAACACCTTATGGTAACTTGTTTTGGCAAAATACTTACAAGCTCTGTATTACTAAATCTTGGTATTTCTAAGCCTAGCTCCCACTGACGAGACCTCAATAAAGGTCGAAACCGGTCTGGGTAGTGGCCCCTTGCCTTTAATACAAAACATCATACATCCCCTTTTTGGAGATGTGTTTTGGCATTAAGGGTAAATATTAAGATTAGTGATCGGAGCTTGTTCCACCTTTGCCACGAGTTGCCCTGGTCCTGCACTACCTGTGGGATCAGTCAGACTTGCATCAATTGCAGGCGCAAACTTGACTTTTAGTCTGTTTGCTTACTTGGGAAATGGAGTAAAACCAGGTTTAAAATTGCTTGGTATCTTTAACATATTTATACCCAAGGTAAAAATACTTTCTACATTTATATCTCCTCCAGAGATTTTTATTTAATAAGGTTAAAACACCTTATGGTAACTTGTTTTGGCAAAATACTTACAAGCTCTGTATTACTAAATCTTGGTATTTCTAAGCCTAGCTCCCACTGACGAGACCTCAATAAAGGTCGAAACCGGTCTGGGTAGTGGCCCCTTGCCTTTAATACAAAACATCATACATCCCCTTTTTGGAGATGTGTTTTGGCATTAAGGGTAAATATTAAGATTAGTGATCGGAGCTTGTTCCACCTTTGCCACGAGTTGCCCTGGTCCTGCACTACCTGTGGGATCAGTCAGACTTGCATCAATTGCAGGCGCAAACTTGACTTTTAGTCTGTTTGCTTACTTGGGAAATGGAGTAAAACCAGGTTTAAAATTGCTTGGTATCTTTAACATATTTATACCCAAGGTAAAAATACTTTCTACATTTATATCTCCTCCAGAGATTTTTATTTAATAAGGTTAAAACACCTTATGGTAACTTGTTTTGGCAAAATACTTACAAGCTCTGTATTACTAAATCTTGGTATTTCTAAGCCTAGCTCCCACTGACGAGACCTCAATAAAGGTCGAAACCGGTCTGGGTAGTGGCCCCTTGCCTTTAATACAAAACATCATACATCCCCTTTTTGGAGATGTGTTTTGGCATTAAGGGTAAATATTAAGATTAGTGATCGGAGCTTGTTCCACCTTTGCCACGAGTTGCCCTGGTCCTGCACTACCTGTGGGATCAGTCAGACTTGCATCAATTGCAGGCGCAAACTTGACTTTTAGTCTGTTTGCTTACTTGGGAAATGGAGTAAAACCAGGTTTGAAATTTGCTTGGTATCTTTAACATATATATATATATATATATACAGGGTGTTCGGGATAAATTTGACAGTTTCGTAAGGAAAAAGAAAATCTTCTTTGTATCTATTAAATTTAATGAATTGACAAAAAAACATTACAGGCAGAGTTAATTACAATACTATCAACAAGATTTACTCAAAATAACCACCATTAGCATCGATCACAGCTTCAATTCTGCTTCGGAACCTCGAACAAGCTGATGCTACAGTCTCCCTGGGAAGGGCCGCAAAAACTGTTTTAATTTTATCCATTAACTGGGCTTTTGTATTACTGGAAGTGCGATTGGTGTCTTTTTCAACTGCGCCCCATACAAAATAATCCATGGGGTTAAGGTCTGGGGAGTTTGGAGGCCAAACATTTGGACTGGTGAAGTCGTAGAAATTTTCAGACAACCATTTTTGACTTTTCCCAGAGGTGTGGCAAGGGGCCGAATCCTGCTGCAATACATCCGGCCTACCATTGGCTACCCTTGTTATCCAGGGCTTGACTACAGTTAGCAACTCCACGAACAAAGCCCGAATTCCAATGCCAGGGTTCTTCAACACCTGTTCCTGCAGATTTGCGAGGAATTCTGCTGTACGAACGCAATCAGATCGTCTGCTAGGGATCTTTCTTCTTGCTACATCCTCGTAGTCACCATTGCAAGTCTCTAGTTCATGCCTGATTGTTTTTACTGTATTCAGGGAGCATTGGGCAGCAGTCGTAATATCCTTATTTTGATGGCGGGCACGAATCATCATGATACAAGTTATTCTCTTCCATGATTCAGGTGGGTTCCAGCTATCCATCCTTTCTGACATCTTGTATATGAATGAAGAAGGGTCCAAACTTTTAAATGAAGAGAAGTGTGTGTTAATACATGTAACTTACGGAAAAATATAATTAATTATAAATATGTCAAATTTATCCCGAACACCCTGTATATATATATATATATATATATATATGAATATACAGTGCCGGCGCTAGGGTCTTTGCCACCCGCATGCAATTTCTATCTACGCGCCTCTGTAACGATCCGGGCGTGTGTGGTTTTACGATAATAAAAATTTAAATTATTTAAAATTTCTTGAATAAATTTTGACCGAACGGCTACACGTTGGGTCGCTAAATGTAACGAACCAGGGATGTTGACTAGGCAGGATAATCGTTAAAAACCCGAATATTCAAAAAATTCTCAAAAGTTAAAGCAAATGTTTTAGTAAATCTTCGTTATTAATTTATCGTAATCTATACAAGAAATTGAAATTATCATAATATGTTTTTAGTTGTTCAAAACGTTCTATTAACGAACACATTGCAACGTCTAGAAGTGTATAAAACACATTCACTCTAAATTTATCTTCTGGCGATTGTGGCGTTTCGTCATGATGCTCGTAGTAAAATTGTCGTGTCTTCTTTCGTCGCCGAACTTCCGTACCAGTTTTAAATTCTTGTTCTCCATCAACCTCTTCACTCAGTTATTTTGCCGTTTGTAGAACTTCTTTAAAATTTATATCTGATCGATACTCTTGTAAGAATATTTTTAAGTTTTCGATAGATTCTAAAGCAAGTGTAATGTTCATATTTTTGTCTTGAAGCATTTTACTCACAGAGTTTATTCTGTTAAGTAAATCAAGTTATAAGAGAGCAAATAAATTTGTAGTCCTTTATTTTAGCACATAATGTTTGTGCTTCATGCTGAGTTTCTTTATTAAAATTTTCATTATTTAAAATTTCAAAAAGTGCGTCGTAAATTTCTCCTAACTGATATCGTAGAGGGTGGATTGCATTAATTTTACTTTCCCATCGCGTTTCTGATGGCTGTTTCAATGTTAAATTTTTTACGAACTTTAAAAGGATTGCCCAACGTTTGTAAGAGAACGAAAAGAAATTGCATATTTCTTGAATAATTTGCAAAGAAACTAAATGTATTCACTTTGCCTGCATCGTTAATGATTAAATTTAGAGTATGAGCAGCACATGGCACGTAAAAAGCTCGAGGATTTTTGTTCAAAAACAAATTTTGGAGCCCATACTTTTTCCCTTTCATATATCCCCCATTGTCATACCCTTGACCTCGCATGTCTTCAATGGGAATGTTCCATTTTTCCAGTTGTTCCATTATTGTTGCACATAAACCACATCCGTTCGAATCTGATATATCTGCAAAACCTGAAAACTTTTCCCTGATCTTGACAGTTCCATTGTCACAGGAAACAAAGCGAATAATAACGATCATTTGTTGTTTTACTTGCATCAGGTGTGCAGTCTAAAATTATTGAATAATATTTAGATTTTCGAATTGATAATAAAATTGTATCCCTGATTGCGTTACTTAAAGTTTCCAATATTTCATTTTGACTGTCTTTACTCAAATTAGTGTATTTCACTAACAATAGTGAATTTACTCTATTGTTTCGTTGTAGGGCCCTTTCAACATGATTTTGCATACCGGGATCAAACTTCGCAAACAGTTCGACTAATTTTAAAAAATTGCCGGTATTTCTTTCATATAATTTATCAGATGATCTGCGAAAAGCTAAATTTTGGCTACCAACGAATTTTATAATTTCAATCAAGCGTTATAAAACACTTGTCCGATGTTTCTTTTCCACTTCATACATGCTTTGAGTCTGGCAATCAATAGTAGTTTTGTTTTTTAAATTTTTATCAAGTTCCTTCCATTTTAAGATATTTTTCATGTGAGTTCAACTAGTCTCATGTCTATGCAAAGTTGTACTTACATTTCTCCAATCGTTATAACCTTCTACAAGACTACTTGATTCAGTAGGTGCGAAAAGTTTGCAACAAAAGCAAAAAACAGAATTTAAAGTTTCGGAATAAATGAGCCATGTTTCTTGGCACAAGCTCCCCGTTTTCCATTTTTTTATTATAATACGTGTCGCCAAATTTACGACCATATATACTGTATATATCTGGGATGTATTATATTTTTCTTTTGAACAGGCCCCATTTCAATTAAAACAACTCGTAATTTTTCATCAATATTTCCCCATTCACCTGGATCTTCTAAATTTACAGAGACTAACAATGTGTTAGTTTCGTGGTCAACTACAACTAAATCTTCTAACTGTTTTTCACTTAAATCATGCGTCTTGTTATCTTGTTTAATAGTTGCAATAGTATTTTCATGCAAACTGGATGATGTGCACGGTTCTTCAACTCTGATTTCTGATGTATCGAGTGGGTTACAATCTGCATCAGAATATTTCAATATTTTAACAAATTTATTAAGAGCCCCCGTTTGTTTCTTAATATCTGCTACTTTCGCAGCATGACGCTTACGCTTTTGTGCATTGGATAACTTTTTTTTTTTTTTAAATTTTTGATTCCATTTCTATTTTATACCCACAAGCAATTATTACACAACACGACACAGAGACGAAATAATAGTCCGCACTGCGCTACTGTCAGTAGCCTACTGAGATGCGTACCATATGACTGGTTAACTAGCAACAAATGTTTTGTACGTAAATTCGTTTCTGCGCATAAAAACCGTTCACCATTTCACTTTAGGTGGACTGTAGATACAACAATCTGCAGGCAAGCATTTAGCCTGCTCTCGCTGCAAAATTGCAAACAGCCGGCTGATCAAAGAGGCGGCAATTTACAATTTTTTAAAATTTTTATTCGGTGTATCCGGCCTTATTTATTTTCATATTGATTATTCTAAGAATTTTTGGCTTTTATGATAAAAATTTTGTTTCTTAAAAATGAATTTATGAACCGTTCCCCGGCGGCAGCGCCTGCATACCCGCTTCCGCCGGCCCTGTGTATGTATATATATATATATATATGGGCCAAACTTGAAAGCATGAACAAATTCCATGTTTGGTCTCTAGAGCACGATTTTTCAAGCCTCTAATAAGCGGGGAGATTTCCATTGCAGTCTCTAATATGCAGTTTTTTTTTTTTTTTTTTTAATGCCAATTATCATCCCAAAGGCTGCAACCATTAATGTATTAGATGGACTAGGGATCAGATAACTGTGATTCCGTTGTTCGTTAAAGACAAACGTGACTTTTTTCAAGCCTCTTTAGATCTCCAGTAAGCCGGGTGACGGCATCACATCGGGCAAAGAAAATCATATAGTATCTAGTTAATATATAACAAATTACACACACTTCATCGAATTACACCCAGACAGCTATTTTGTTACCTATTTTTATAATGTGAACCACGTGATTTCATTCTACAAAGAATGAACTAACAATGGCTCCCAGATTTCCAGCTTTTGCCTTTTTATCTTTTTTTTTTTTTTTTTTTTTGTTTAGGATTGCCCGCCTGGTTGGCCGAGTGGACAGCGTATTCGCTCTCCAGCTAAAAGGCTGCGGGTTCGAGTCCCGCGTGGATATGGATGTTAGTGATTGTCTATGGAAATATGAGTAGTGGTTGGCGGTAGATGGCGTTGGTGTAGTTGCAGTCAGTTGGTGATGGAATAGTGAAGACAGAGCTGTAGAGCAGGTGCCCTCCCTCGATGAGTCCTTGGACTCCCTGGTGGTGTCAAATAATAATAATCTTTTGTATGTTTTTTTTTTTTTTCCTTGGGGAAGGAACTTGAATCGGAAGCATAGAAAAGTTCCCTATTTGGTGTTCGAGCAGGGTTTTTCAAGCCTCCAATAGGAGGCTTGAAATATATATATATATACTGAATCCTATATATAAAAGCGAGAATACTGATTTTCCTTTTGGATTCCCTAATAATCAATAGATAGAAAGTTTATAATATAATACACCATTTAGTTATTTACTTAACAATAATAGAAATTAACTTTCTTCGAAAAAAAGTATTTGAAATTCATGTTTAAAAACTGTGTGATTTTTAAAACTATCCTGATTCTCTCTGCATACATGTTATGGTATTAAGCACAATACGAATAATGCCTAAAGTATTCAGCAAAAACAACTCCATCATGGTCGACAATTAGGAAGATTATACAAGGCAATACATTCAAGGATACAAAAGTAAAGCTTTCCCAGCAATCATAAAAGAAACACAGTACTTATCTGTCTACAACGAAACATGTGTGCGAGTGCGTGTGTGACAATGACCGTTTCTATGGCAACCGCAAAAGCCTGATCGTCACGCACCCCTTCGCTTGCAATTGAAGCTAGCCCATTCAGTAATAGCAGGTTTTTTTTTTGTTTCCCATGGTAGATCAATATATATATAGACAGGAACGTGAATCGGGATATATATGTGGATGGATATATAAAAAGTGGAAAGCACTCATGTATAGCAAATACAGATTACAAGTTAGGTTTTCTAAAAGTCTTCACGGACGCTGTTCGTAGAATATCCGGAGTTGAATATCAGGGATGTAATATTGTCAGATAATTATTCCCCGAACCATTCATTCACAATTACATCCCCGTTCCTTTTATGTAGTTGCGGGTGTCTGATATTTCTTTCTTTATTTCCATTGATTAGTTCAGGCAGAGAAGCGTGTATTGGTAACCTGACTGAATGCTACCTTCAGCGTTTCCTGGTGTACTTCTGCATTTCCGGGATGAAGTTTGGTCTCTTCTGCCATCTGCCCAGCTTTTATCTCGTTTATGGTTTGTGGTCAGATTTCTAGTTTCGTTTTTGCAAAAGGCTTTATCGCAGTTAGAAATTAGAAAGCATGACAATCTCGCATGCGTTCAATGTTGCATTGTTATTTTTACGTAATTGGAATATATCTGAAATTATTAAAATTTTTTTAATGTGATTTGTACGATGAAATTCATCTTCTAAAGATAATCACAAACATCTATGCCCGTAGCGGGAACTAAAAATGCGACCTGTTGATTGGAGAGAAGGTTTGTTAACCACTCGGCCAACTAGGCCGGTTGACTAAGTGTCCAGGTGAGGGTTGATTGTTTGGCTATTTTTGAATTTACTCTCGAGACCAGTGTATTGTTGTCTGTTAATTACGCATGTTCTTATGGCTAGTGTTTTTGTCTTTAGGTGATAGATAATTTTTGTCATTACCCTAAGACGTTTCTACCTTGCTTATTGAGGAATTGGCTTGAAAAAAATGTTTATATTTGGTCTATCGAGGATTCATACGACAAATAAAATACTGTATATGCAAACTGTATATGGCTACTTTTCAACTTTTCTGTTGAAAAATATAAGAAAAGTCCAAAAGGCATAAAATTGTTATTTTCTGTATTAATATATATTATTTCATAAAGATAATGCACTTTATTCATCAGGAGTTGAACTGCAAAAATATTAACGATGGCATTAATAATAATACTAATAAAAAAAAATAAGTGAGGGCGCACTCAGTGAAACTCTTTTCATGTGGTTGTTTTGCATTCTACTTTTAAGTCAAAGTAACTCGACTAATACGCTAGAAAGATTTGTGACCGTACTAACGTCTTTATGAAGGCATCTAAGATCGCTGTTTACTTTTCATCGTGTCCATTCTGCTGATACGAGAAGTGTTATTTTATCCACCAATTCCAGGTCAAACACCTCCTTACATATTGTGCGCTACAAGTCACGTGCATAAGAAAAGCGAGATGCCTGCCTGCCCGGTATTCATTGTTAAAGACTCTCAGTGAACGAAATTCCGGGAAGTTAGGACTCGATACATTTGCCTCCAAGGGAGGTGAGAGAACTAGTGGAGTACAAAGTAACGATCTATAGTGAAAGAGAACATTTAGTCCTTAGGGATGAAGTTGAGTGGTTTCTTCTTAGCGTGCGGCTACCCTCACAAGGGATTAACTTCCCTGGGGTTTATTCGTTGTTGATACTTTGGACAATGACTCATCCAGAGGTGTTCTATAACACAAGAAGTGTCGGGAAGAGAGAGATGAGATTGATTAGTATAATGTCAACTCGCTGGAACAAAATATTTAATGTTAATTTTGCATTGCAGTATCCCCCCTACATGCACGTTATGGAGCTATTCCAGCTAATTATTTTTTCTTTAATATGTTTTAAACAATACTACACAGATAATACTTTGTGTTCCGGGCAAACATGTGATAATTTTTTTCTTCAAGGAATCAAAACTTTAAAATTATTAGTGGATATATGGAGTGGGTTATATTAATAAAATAAAGAATTAAAAAAAAAACTGCATAAGTCCCTCTTGCCTTCGAAAAACTGATATGTTATTGTCTCCTCTGAAACGCTTCCTCATTAGTTTGTTATAAATGACAATAACTGAGCTAATAAGCCTGCTTTAACCTTATTTGGCTGTTGAACAGTTTGAGGTGAGCAAGTAATATAACTTTTACAAAGTATTATTAATAAATCTCAAATAATTAATTAGTGATTTTGGAGATTTAGTAGATAGGACGTTGAAGTTCAGGGACCATTATAGCAAATATTGAACAAGCAACTGAAGAGGATAATTGCCATGGTGAAACGAACATTAACTTGTAAGGATGAGGAAGTCGTTTTGCCTCTTTAAAAGACTTTGATACCACCTCATCTGGACTATCGTTCGCTGATCTGATCTATCGGTTTCCGTGGTGATGTAAATACATGGGCAAGGAGCAAATATGATATTGCAATGACTGTGGGTTGCAGGTTATGAGGACAGATTGCGAATTTGACTGCGGAAAAGAGATTCGAATGGATTGGCTTTTTAGGTGGTGAGTGCAAGTAATGTGAATGAATTCGCGAACAAGTATGACAGGTGGTGGGGTGATATGGACCTCCCTCGATGAGTCCCTGACTCAGGAGGTTCCTTGTAATAATAATCATACTAAATGGCATTAAAAATTTGCATCCGTTCTTTTTTAAATTAACTAATCTTAATTATTAAGATTAATAATCTTTTTTTTAAGTGATAATCTCCCCTAAAAGTTGGAAACGGTTCAAGTACCTTAGCTGCTTGAACCGGTTAAGGATTTTAAAAAAATCTGGAAGCTCAGCTATAGAGACCAAGCATTTCCACGCCACTTCAGGCCTCTATTAATCAGGATAATGTGAGTGCACTGAAGTATATGATTTATTTATATAATTTAAAAGTGCGATATCATTTCTTCTTCTTCTGCTTTCTACGTGTTAGGCCTACTGGCCTGTTACAGAGCTATCTTAAGTCCTAAGTCGTACCAGTCCCGGGGATAAGGTGAATAGTTCTATGCCTCCCGGTATATTCTATGGCTGTAGCTGCGTGTGTTCACAGGACCGGTTTGCTTGCTTGCGGGATGAAAAATCCCAGATAAACTGAAAGAAAAACCCTGCTGTCCATGCCCAACACCGGATAACTTGGCGATGTCTGAGAAAGATCCTTAAGCTTCTCATGTCGGCGATGGGAATCGAACCAAGGATCCCTTTCCTAGGCATATAATTGTAGGCTAACCGCGTGGACAGTTTACTGTACTTTTATTTATTAATTTCATAAAGCTCATAAATAAAAGTACAGTAAACTGTAACCGTAATTAAAAATTAATGAAATGAGCTAATTGTTTAAGATAGATAAAAACGGGTTTGTGGGTTATATTTGAGTAAGGATGTTCTGTACCAAATTTCCTTTTTTTTTTCTTTTGTGTTATTTGTTAATCGCTTAATATTACTGACAGTAATATTACTCATACATCTTCTGTAATCTATATGATTATAATTTTATCGATTGGTCGCAAGGAAGATATAAGAAAAAGATACAGATAATTGTCAGAGGCTTACCAACATGATCTGAGAAATGGGTCATGAAGATCAACGCAGGCAGCTTAACTTTTGCCATCTGATGCAAGATAAAATTTTTTTTTTTTTAATATACATATTATTATTATTTCGTTTTAATTTGTGTTGTCTGAAAGACGTATGATGTGCATTTTACTCTTCAGTCTCATTAAATGCAACATCGTCTTTTAAAGTAGCGGACGAATCAAGTATTCATTGGATTCTTAATTGTCTGCTAGGTAATTTGTTAAAAGCGCAGAATTTTTCTTTTCTTTAAAATCGATAATCAGAATTGGTTGCGCTAAGATGACACACATCTTGGACTTCAAAGGAATGGTAACTGTCTTGCGAAATACTGAGCTACATTGAAATTCATTGTGATCTTCTTCCCTATTCTCATTGACTAACCATTTTTAACTAAAAAAAAAAAAAAAGCTGACATATAATGGTAAATCGACTACATACGGCACCATTGACGTATGTAGTCGATTAATAATACGAGACTTCCAAGCACCATTGGAAGTCTCGTATTATTTTGTAACTTAGTTACTGCGACATGTCCGATTTCAACGAAACTGGAAAACGCTGGGAAAGTGTCAGTTAAAATCCCAAATACCAAATTTCATTAAAATCTGTCCAACCGGAGTAATGATCGGTGCGTATAAACAACTGAACGAATAGCCTAGGGATCGTGGCAGGTGCTTAGACATTGCGAGACATGCATAAAATAATACTGTATGCACAATATATTAAAAGTTATATAGCATGCATCATATATTAAAAGTAATATAACGAGCTAATGCAATTCTATCTAATAAGATCCAGTTTTCGTAAACTGTACTTGCACGTAGGATTGCCAGAGTTAGCAACTGATGTTGCTAACTCTGACAACCAAATCTATCGATTCTTTTCTTGGCATAAATTCAGCGTCAAGACCGTGAGTTGAAGAGTGAAGAAGTAAGATCAGCAGGTGATAGCTTTTCGAAGTCTCTTTAAATAAAATTTCTGATATGAGTAAAATTTTACTGAAATTTTTTTTTTTTTTTGGCTGAATATAAAGCATCGAAACAATAATTAATCACTCTAACCAATACTTCATTTACTAATTAAAGTAACAGGATAGAATTCTGATAATAAGGCCTTACTAAAATTAAAATTTCAAACTCATTAGATGCATTGATAATAGGTGAACCATGTTATCAATTTCGTTTCTAAAAAAAAAAAAAAAAACACCAATTTTCTGCACAGTAAACGTTTCACTCAATATTGATATTTAGATTTCGTTTTTAAGACTTTTGGCAAGTACTAAATGTGACACTGAAAATACAGACACAAAATACGCCAGGTGGCTGCTTGTTCAGATTAATTTCCTAGAACAGTGACATCCAACGTTTTACTAAAACAATAAGTAACAGTATCTTAACAACACTTATGTGGATTTTTACCGAACAATTTTATTTGACATTCATTGGACAACGAGAGCCAAATGGTCTATTTTTGGTAAAATAAACTATTATTATTATTATTATTTAGCTAGGCCTTATTTGCCAGAATTTCTTTAGATCGTCGTGGGTTACGATATGACCTTACCTTCTGCCATTTGGCATAAGTAGCAGATAAGTCGTCAGTCAGCAGTAGTGTTAAAAGGTTTCCGTCCTGTTTTAACCCATCTTCCTTTCTGATTGTTTCAATTTCACAATCATTTCTTATCAAAAATATAACTTAAGTTCCTCTTTATAGAAAGTCTACTTCTAAAACACTACTTACTGTCTTCCAAATCATAAAAGAACAACAAAAAACCACACTGACATCAAGATAGATCATGTACAAAGTGCTATAAAATGCCCAGAATTTATATTTTATGGGTTTACAGATAGATATAATTCAAAACGTATTCCTTTCAAGATAGTTCTCAATATTCTTCTTTTTATCGTGTCCGGTTTAAGCAAATATCCTTCCTTTAAAAAAAAAAAAAAAACTACGATCAGCATACGACGATGGTTGATGCTTTTTTTTTTATGTTCCTTTTCCTGTATGTATATATCCTGGCAAATAATGGAATGCGCTGGTGCATTGTGATGATGAAACATTCACTTCTCATTTACTAGAAGCATTCTGTTACGTTTTCAGACACGTTTCATAAAAATTATTAACTGATAATTTGCGCTATGGTCTTAAAATTAAAAAAAAAAAAAAAAAAAGAATAGTTTTCCCCAGAATATCTACTTTGGTCACCGTAAGCCAAATTTTATCGACAGGTGTTTCTTCTTCAACCATAAATTGATGAAATTCTTCGCTCACCGAATTTAAAACAATTTTTAAAGGACATCACTCAAAAAAATAATAAAAATCTTTAGAGCATTGGCTTTATAAGACTTTTTTTTTTAACGATTCAAAAATTCTGGTTACGTATTTTGTAAATTGTGAAGCCAAACTTGTTGCAAAACTATCCAGTTGTAAACTGAGATGGAGCCCACGCGAATTCTCAAAACACGAACGCCCCCTCCTTTTGACACGTGCTCTTTCGTCAGTAGGGGGGGGGGTTCTTCCTCATTACAGCCAAGCATTCGTTGTTAGTAATATGCACGTTATAAATTCGAAATGTTCTTGTGTTTACTCCTTATTCAACTTTGCACGTGCAGTTTATTATTCTTCTTTCACACCGTTTGGGTAGTCACTTCTCTTATTCATCCTATCAAGCTCTGCTTCCTATCACCTCCCACTCTCTGTTCATTGCTGTGCCCTTCGCTTTACTTGATTTTTTTTTCTCGTTCTTCCAAATCATTTTATCTTCGTAAGAAATGTTCTCCTACCCCTTCCCACTTATCACACGGGAACTGTTTCCGTTTAATGCAGTCAAAAACTATCTTCTTTGTTTTTCTGAGTGCATCCTTTCTAGAGATCCTCATTAACTTTTATCTTACAGTAAGTTAACCTGGAGGAAGTACTTTGCAGCCTTGAATTATCCCACTGCACATCTGGGTGTGTTTCGAAACACCTTTCTCCGGAAATAATCGCATTAGAGCTTCAGCATTTTATTAGAAAAAGATCAAACGCGTTGGAAGATGAAACTGTTCCATCCTCCAATTTGTTTAGGAAATCCAATTGTGAATTGCTCATTTTTTAACTTCTCTGAAAATAAATAGTTTTGCTCCAATCAGATGGTTTCGTTTATTTGTTAGAATCCTAGTATTGGATTTTAAAATCCAATAGTATTTTTTATTTAAATTTTTAAGATAGTATTATACGTATAATTCATTATTTTATAACTGATTATTGAGCAAAAAAAAACAAAAAAACATCTGAATCTTTTTTTTTTTTTTCATATTCTTGGGTTTTTAGCTTTACATCTATCTCTTCTACAGATGAATCTTCTTCAAAAACAGTTAAACTGTTGAGAATCATTTATAGTTCTGTCAGACTGCTGTTGCATTTTTTCTTCTCACTCGAACTTATTTCTCATTGTTGCTCAATACAACTTGGAAATGGATTTTCAGTGAGACTAAAATCTGAGGCAACAATATTTTTTATAAAAAGAATATTGTTAATAGTGTTTATTATTATACGTCGGAAAATTAGCTTTTC
The DNA here is from genome assembly GCF_054136105.1 of Typopeltis vanoorti. Taxonomy (NCBI): domain Eukaryota; kingdom Metazoa; phylum Arthropoda; class Arachnida; order Uropygi; family Thelyphonidae; genus Typopeltis; species Typopeltis vanoorti. Next base: position 129,165,769 of record NC_143557.1, read on the forward strand.
TTTTTTGAAAATTCTAGTTTTTAAATTGGTAACTAATTTGCTTGTACAACAGTTGGGAAATTTTACGTATAAAACACGTCGTGATTTCGCCTGTTGGTAACGAATTCGTACATCGTCTAATCCCTTTCTCCCCCTTCAACATGAATTAACTCTTCTTGGCACATTGCCAGCAGAGGGTCTCGGATCGGTGGTCGGACAGTAGATATGTTCATAACCTATATATGGAAGTTTAAACTAACCAATACAAAATGAGTTAAATTTATTTATATTTATATTTATATTAGTATTTTTTTGGGGGGGAGGGGGAAGATGGACTGAGTCCTTCACTCTTTATTCCTTCATCTAATTGAAGAAAATATGTGTGGATGGGGTGTTATTGAGCTAAAAGTTATAGTCATGGCTGAGTAACGGCAATAGCCGAGCCTCAGTTAAAACTTAATTGGCTACAGCATTGCCATCCGTTACCCTGAATCTCCCAATACTATCTATCTTAGCATTAAATTTATATTAGTGTGTCCTTATAAGGACTGGCTTAAAGGGGCGAAGCAAGAATGCTTTTCATCTTCCCCGTTATCTGTAGAGGACAGTGTAGGGATAAGGTGTTATTGAGCTATTAAAGCTCTGATCATGACAGGAGGGTAACAGTAATAGCCGAGCCTCAGTTAGAACTTCATTGGCTACAGCATTGCCATCCATTACCCTCCAAGGGCATTGATCTCCTCTCCCCAATTGCCTATATTAGTATGAATACAATGATAAGTGTCAATACAAATATTATAATAAGAAAAAAAAGGTATATTTCGAAAAATTAATTTAAACTATCAAAATATCTTAAAAATTAGCGATATATAAAAACTGCTTTAACTGTGTGACTAAATACCATTTTTCTTTATATTCCATCACAGCACACTGCATGTTTCCGACGAGCTGTATTCGAATAGCACTTAGGCACGGACATGTTCATTAACCTGTTTTTATATGTTTTAATTGCCATGCATAAATGCAGTCAGAAAGAAAAGAAAAAAAAATCTGAACTTTTGCCGAATAACGGATAAAAATATTTAGAATAATATAATTTTTTTTTTTATATTTCAGTCAAAAATGTTAGCATTCTCTGAAATACAATAAATATTTATTATGCAAATAATATGAATCAAGGACACCATATGATGTTCTTCATCACGATATTATAATATAAAGATAACACAGGACTTGCTGAACTCATGATGCTTGTGACATAGCAGTGAGCGAATGTTATTCATAAAACGTGTAAGATTGAAACTACTGATTCATATGCGTAAACATTTATCTCAGTATTTTCACACAAAACAGTTTTTACTTACCCTGAGCTCTTGACTGAATACGTAAAGCAGTGGGTTGGATTGCAGCCTCTGTGCCTCTTCCTCATCCCGCCTAATCTGCTCCCTCCTTTGTGAACTCAAAACAGCAATTTCTTCGCGTGTCATAAGCTTATCTCGGACATCATTTCCGATGGCTGTAATGTCTGGAAGACTCTTCTTTCTTTTTCCTGTGTCGTTCATCTGTGCAGAAGGTTGTCGCTTGATGTGTGGATTGTACAAGGAGCTGGTCCGTATGGGTCCCTCTTGACCTCTCAGTCGCAGCCCACCTTCTTCCGTAAGGACGTTTTCTCCGCCTTCTTCGCTGTCACTTCCGTAGCCGAAGGTCACCTGAATGTTGTCAGAGTTCAAAACGGTGGGAAGGGTTGAACGACGAGGGGGTCGCGTCGGAGAAGTGTCTTCGTTTTCCATGCCTTCGGAAACTCCCGAGTCCGGGGTGCAGTCAGGACCGTAACCGTAGATCTGAGAAAGCGGGACAAAAGGTGATGAAAAGTTAGAACCCTTCGCTACCCGTTTGGGGTTGATTCGGGTGATGGACTTTTCGTAGTGGTCGAAATGATCTCTTACAGCTTCCTGGAAGGTGTATTCGACTTTTAGCACCTGCTCCCTTACGGAAGGGTTGTGTTGAGCGGGTTCGTTGGTGGTGGTAGTAGTGGTGGTGGTGGAGTGATTGAGAACATTAACTATGGATGGCCGTCTGTCGACCTTGAAGGCGCTAGAGGGATCGAGATAGTTGGAACGGATTTGGTCGATAACAGAGGGTCTTCTTGGATCAGCGATGGAAGGTCTTCTTACATCAACAATAGAAGGTCGCCTTGGATCGATAGATGGTCTCCGGGGAGCTGCACTTTGAACCTCTCCGTGATCTGCAGGGTAGACGAGATTCTCCCTCTCTGCTGACACCGCCTCCTTGCCAGGAGGAAGGTACAAGGAGCGAGAGCGTTGGTGGGGTGGAATATCGTCTCTTCGGGGAATGAGAAGTTTTGAGAAGTCTTCACGGCTGTCGGCAAGCTTTAACCTAAGGAGTTCAGTACCTGGAAGAGAGAAAGAATAACTTTATTCTGAACTGGGACTTTTAAAGTTTGAAAATCGAAATTGATGGATGAAAATCATCAAATATACAGAGATATTTTAAAAAAATTTATTTATTAAATACTGGTTTAGTATCCTAAATAAAAATGAAATATGTTTGTGACGACGTAATATCCAAACTGCATATGTCCTTAGCTTGATGCCTTTTCTTCAAGAAAATAGTTATGGACTTAATACGATCCCATATGGATATTGAACAAGGACATTTGCACACCTCACCTTGTAAATTGGCGCCTCTGTGCAAGTTTCTGATTGAGATGCTAAACTAAAGCAACCAAACTCAAAAGCATTTCTGTTTCGTATTGTTTGACCTTCAAAGAAAAAAAGCTCTTTGCCAATGTTGCACATCGTGAAGGTCAGCCGCTAGGAGAACCCGGAGAACAATAATACTGACAGATATTTGGGATAATTGTTTTTATTATAAGCTAAGCTATTCTAAATAAACAAGTAAAATAAATACGAGACAAACACATAATACTTAAGTATTAACACTCATTTAAGATATGTAATCTGAATTAATTAAATGAGTATTTATTTATTTATTTTTCATATATCTATTTAAATAAGAACAAGCTTTAATCTACTACGCCAAAAACACACTGAAAATGAATTCATCTCATTGCAGAGAATGCCTCAAATACGCACCAAAAAAGATGGAAAACTACGCACTCTTTCTAGTGTGTAAAGCCACGTGGAACCCACTCGAATAAAAAATAATAATAAAAAATTTAAAAAAAATCCAACACAAAAGCTGAATAAAAAAGTGAACATGCGATAATTTTAACTCACTGCAGAGATGACCAAGGTTTTTACCTGTTGGTATTCGGGAGGTCAAATTCCTGACGCAAGATCGGTCAGCGAAGAAAAATATCTTTGAGCTCTATGTAGATTCTTTGTAGTCCGACACCTAAGAAGTCTTCAAACAGAACGTAGTTCTCTATTCAATCGCAGAAACGGGAGTCCTAACTACTCTCGAACCCTACGTGTGGAAGTGAGATTACATTGGTAGAGACATGCAGCAGCTGAAAGAGACTATTTCTGGTTGTGCTAAACTTATGCCCTGGTAGCGTTCCTCGCATGCACCGGAACAGTGGCTGAAATTGTGGCCACGTGCCTACAACCTGGGAGTAGGCAGTCTGTTGTTCTTTGGATGGTGTTGAAATTCTTTTCTCTCCCCTCACCCCTCCTCTATCTACAGCGTTAGTGGAAGGAAGTATTTCGTGTTAACTTTAGTTAGTCATGCTTAATAAGCTCCAAAGATTAATCATTTTTTTTTTAGAGGGAGTTTTGACGCCACTCATACAAATTCCCCAATTCCCTTTGAAATGTTATTTATTTTCGGTCCTTAAAAAAGAATCCAAGCCTACTTACAATTTTCAGTTGGTGAACACAGTTTAATAAATAAATCAATAGGCCTTGAAGTAATTTATACAAGCACATTTATAAAAACAAACAGTAGCTTCTACTGATAGCTTTATTCTTACGAGATAGGAATGCTTTGAGTGGAAGAGAATTTTCCTTAGCCAGCCCAGCGGAACTAAGGCTAAAATATCCATGTATTGTAGTTAGGGAAGAGTCAGCAGGACCCTGTCTTTCTCTTAGAGCAAAGTAGTGACTACAGTTAACAACATTAATGAATACAAATATTTATTTTTTACATGATATCAATAGACTGATCAAAAGAAGCTTGTCTGAAAAATAAAATGAATTCGAAGGGGGTTTTAGCCCTCCTAAAGCCTCAGTCAGCATACACGAAGCCCTAAGACCTGCGTTCGATTCCAGTTCGTGAGTGAGGAACCTTTATCTGGGCTCTTTCGACGAAAGGTTCATACGGCATTAGGGTTTTTTTACCCCCCCCCCGGAACAGGCAAACCGGCCCCGTGAACAGACACACGATTAAACTCAGGAATACTTAAAACCTAGTCATAGGAATGTTCGTCAGCTATGCTGGTCCCGAACCCGGATAAAATTAGGGGTGGTTTGAGATGGTGCCGTTCTTTCCGTAAAAAGGGCCTCACGGCCGTTGTATCATCATACGCCGGAAAAAATCAAACATATTTACGAATGCATAATTTCCAACCACAATGGTTACGTCCACCATTTTTTTTTTTTTTTGGCTAGATGGGTGAAGCAAGAATGCTTTTCATATTCCCCGTTATCTGTAGAAGAAGATGTATGGATGAGGTGTTATTGAGCTATAAGCTCTGGCCATGGCATGGTAATGGCAATAGTCCAGCCTCAGTTAAAACTTCACTGGCTACAGCATTGCCATTACCCTCTGGAATGTTGAAATCCAGTCATTGTTTACGTTCTTAAAAGAACTGGGCGATGGACTGAGTCCTTGACTCTTAATCCCGTCATCTGAATGAAGAGAATCTGTGTGGATGGAGTGTTATTGAGCTAAAAACTCTAGTCATGGCTGAGTAACGGCATTAAGCATTAACCGAGCCTCAGTTAAAACTTCATTGGCTACAGCATTGCCATTTGTTACCCTGGAAGTCCTAAAAAGGACTGGGAGTCAGATCAAACACCTATACTCTTCTCATTGTTTCCGTGCTTATAAGGACTGGCTTAAAGGGGCGAAGCGAGAATTCTTTTCATCTTCCCGTTATCTGTAGAGGATTGTGTAGGGATAAAGTGTTATTGAGCTATTAAAGCTCTGATCAGGGCAGGAGGGTAACAGGCAATAGCCGAGCCTCAGTTCAATCACCTCATCTCACGGTCGATTGATTCGAACCAAAACCGGTAGCATACATTCTTATATCTTATAAGGACTGGCTTAAAGGGGCGAAGCAAGAATGCTTTTCATCTTCCCCGTTATCTGTAGAGGACAGTGTAGGGATAAGGTGTTATTGAGGTGTTATTAAATTAAAGCTCTGATCATGGCAGGAGGGTAACAGCAATAGCCAAGCCTCAGTTAGAACTTCATTAGCTACAGCATTGCCATCCATTACCCTCCAAGGGTATTGGATTGAATGAATCAATCACCGCATCTCCAACTCCATTCCTGGTAACATACGTTGAACTTGAACTTGAACTTAATTGGTTGATGGACTGAGTCCTTGACTCTTTATCCCTTCATCTGGATTTTAGATTGTGGGTGATGAGATTATTGTGGGTAATTTACCCGCTCATTGTGAGCATTGAGGCTGTATCAGCTTTCTCTTGCGATGGAGGATTTCGGTTTTTTATGTTTGAAACGATCTGAGGGCTTGTAGTCCGCTACCTGTCGAACTAGCTGATTTGGGTGATTATTCGTGATTGTGAAGAATTTCTCTGCAATGCTTGTCATGTAGGTCTTAATATCTGGAAGATTGGCTTCTTGATGTAACTGGATGTTTCTGATGAATACGTAGCAATGAAACAAAAATTAATCTTATCTATATAAGAAAAATAAAATGGTATATGAATATTTTTATTATAAAATCAGGATTTCAAACTTATTACGTAAAACTTTACTGTTTTTTAAGCTTATATTATAAGATATATCATAAGATATAAGATACAAAAGAACTGTTTTTATTTTATTCAATTTTTTTTTTAAATTAGATATACATCAAAATGCTTTTCGATGGTCGCTCTTAAATTGTAAACTTGACTTAGATAACAAAGAAAAACCACTCATCCTTCTATTAGATGAGTTATAGACGTCATTAATTTAAAAAAAAAAAAAAAAAGCAATGAAACAAAAATTAATATTCTCTATATAAGAAAAATAAAATGGTATATGAATATTTTTAATATAAAATCAGGATTTCGAACTTATTACGTAAAAATTGACTATTTTTAAGCTTATATTATAAGATATAAAAGAACTATTTTTATTTTATTCATTTTTTTAAAAATTAGATACACATCATAATGCTTTTCGATGGTTACTCAATGGTATTACAATTTTAATCTGCACTTCGCATCCATAGTAACTTGGACGTATATATACATCCTGGCCGGTAGCGAGGTTAAATTGTAAATTTGATTTACATAACAAATAACACCACTCTTCCTTCAATTAAATGAGTTATACAAGTCAGTAGTTAAAAAAAGTAGGGGGGGGGGAATCTATTGTTTGTTCACTACTTCCCAAAATAAATTCTGATCACGTTCTTACCTCTACTTTATATAACACTCAATGCTGAAAGAATATAAGAGAGATGGCATGTCTGGTATGCGTGTACAAGTGCTAAATGTATTCATTTAATTGATATCAATAATTACTCGTAGCCATTTTCTTTTTCGCAGTTTTCTTAGCGATAAATTTCTGACTTCCCATCCCCCTCGGGAGCCAACAACGGAACCCAGAGCATATGGTATCATCTAGTAACACTGGAGGGATGCAGCAGAACTTTATTTGCACTGTTTACTGATGAGACAATATGCCAGTTTGGCTTGTGTTCAAAACCTAAACAATGTTCATGCTATTTAGGTTTAGCACATTTGTAATAGAGAAAGCGATGTATAAAAATGAAGCAAACAAAAAAAAGTAAAACAAAATAGGGAAATATGTATATATAATATGGAGAAAAAAGATAGTCTGGAATTATAAACAGATAATTAAGTAGTCTCTTTAGGCTTAATATTATAGTATAATATAAAACACAATCGTGAATATTTTCTTCTATGTTTTTTTTTTTTTTTTTTGGTGTGTGTGTGTGGGGGGGTATTATACGGTGTTAGAATTGTACAGGTGAGAAGTAGTGTCCTGAACATATGAGTGCACTTAGTTTTTTTTTGGAAACTGAAGAAGGGGTGATCTATTTGTACTAGAAAGGCTTAAGATGAAGGTTGGCCCAAGAAGAGAAATTTCATCCTTTTTGGAGATTTAGATATTATACATAGTAAGGATTGAAGTAAGTTCTTTTGAGAAAAAAAAGGCAGGGATCGTGTTTTGTAGCACTGAATTTCACGAGTTATTCTCGCTTTACTAAAGAATATAGAAGACGGAGTTGAAAGATCTTGAGACTTCTAGTGATGGTGTACTGTAAAGTTCGTCAAATGAAAATGCAGAAAGGAGTGGTTTTTTTTATCAGCAAGACTATGAATAGGATTTGAGGTCAGTGAGAGATCATTTACATAGAGGTACAGGTAAAAGTGCAGAGTTCTGGGATTCGATACTTCAGTATTGGTGTGAAAATCTCAGAAAAGAAAGCCATCAATGCTGAAGTAGCCAGGACCATGGGCGTCCGCAGAAAATTTTCCGGGGGGGGGGGCAAAGCTTGGAGACAGATAATTACATCAATAAATTTGTATTTAATTATTTAATTTTTTTTTTCACAAGTAGATCCCAAGAGGGGGGAAGTGCCCCGTTTTCCCCCTCTGCGGGTACCCATGCCCAGGACTCTATATTTTAATATTCATAGTCATGCTGATACTCCAGCATTGGTGGAAATATTTCAGAAGAAGAAAATTGGTCATGTTATTTTGAATTTCGACCAATGAAACTGAAGCTTTGCGCCCGTTCTTCAGACCTGTTACTTGTTCTGTGGATGAAAAAAACCCATCTAGTAATTGGGTTTTAGTCTCCCACCTATAAGGCGAGGTTTTCTCTCAGAAACTTATGTAAACCATCTTCATTTGAAAAGCCCTTGTAAAGATTTCTCGCCTTCCAAAACTGATTAGAATTTTTTTTCAGTCAATACCGACTAAGCCATGAATGCTCCACCAGAGAGAAAGGCAACCTAATTGCAAATTGTGGTAGAAGGCAGACCATAAAATGTGAAGAACAAACAGGAATTTTAAGTATTTCTCCAAAGGTTTCCATGATTTGTGTCCAAAGGTCGGTGGTGATGAATATTGGCTGTGACTAAAACCATATTTGCTGCTTAATTAACGAGGCTCAGAGTGATGATGAAGTGGGATGTTGATGACCATGAATTTTGAGAGAACTGAAATAAGAACGATCGAATGATAGGATAATTAATCGGATGAATACCATCAACAAATGAATTGTTACGTCCACGCTTTTCAGGATTCTTCTTATTTTGAGGCAATTCTTGGTAAAGTGTATGGAGGGTACTTTACTTTGATCATCCATGCAAGAGGTTGAGGAGAAGAATACTGCCAGTAGGTCAGCCTTTTTTTAAAGCAAGGAAGAAATATGGACGGACAAAAGTTGCACCCAATGGCCTTGGGGAGGTACCAAAGCTCGACTACAAAGTTGAGCAGGAAGAAATCTTTTTTTTGCATTTCGTCCTTACGAAAAGTCTGTTTTAGATTTGTTAATTTTTTGAGCTGTTGTATGCAATGTACGCTGAGTGCAAAGATGTTGGTTTTGAGCATGTGATATGCTGATTTTGTTTTGCTCTTTTCAGGTTTCTTTCTGTTCTCCGATGAGAATCAACGATTAGAAGCAGCCTGTCAGGCCAGTGAAACCTAATTTAAGCACTAATAAAAGGCAAACATACTGGCAGAGCTTTTAAGTACCAAGACAACGCTGATGTTCATGGTTATATTATCATAAGCTTTCTGGTAAATTTTCTAAACTTTTAAGTTGCTTTCTATATTTGGCTATAAAACATGGCTGGATCAATAATCTCCTTTATTTAAAGTACAGCATTTAAAGTCTTTTTTATTTATTTAATTAATTTTTTGTCAGTAAAAAGTATTTTACTCAGTAAAAATTAAATAAATAAATAAAAAAAATACTTTAAATGCTGTACTTTTAATAAAGGAGATTATTGATCCATCCAGTATTGGATTTTAAACGAAAAATTAGCATAATAACAAGATCCTTTTATTTATGGATTTTCAATTGCAGGTGAACTAACCAGTCTCATACAGCGATGGCAGTATTTTTTTTTTCTTCAGAAACTGAAGAGTTTCATCCTGGAAACCTTCCAGAAGAATACACGCAATATAATAGGTGAATAAGGATTAACAATCCCATTCCATTGAATCTGGTTTCGAAAGTCTGAATGGTATGGTGTTGGTCTAGGCCATAGGTTTCCAAAGTGGTCGGTACTGCCCCCCCCCCCCCCCCCCAGTGGGCGCTGAAGCCTTCTAGGGGGGGGCTATAGTGGGATCAGAAGCATTTGGGGGCGGTCTAGGGGGTCGGTGGCTCTTTATAGAAGAAATTAATAATATATATTTAAAAATTAATTATTTTCGTGATTTTGCGATTAGATAATCATTTAAAATGTAAATATTGCATTTTAATTCATCTTATGCCCGTCTTACGCGATCAATTTTTTTTTTCAATTTTCTATTTCAATTATTTAATCATTTGAATATTTACCATGTCAGATAGAAATAGATGTCAATTTTCTATGTCAATAAGAAAATAGAGCATGTCTATATGCGTATATAATAGGTTATGTTTACAGTAGCAAATATATTCGTTATATTTCATTTCAAAATATATATAAAATATATAAAACCGATTTTCTAATTGATTTGTACAAAAATAAACCCAATTTTATATAATTTAATATTACGAGTAAAAACGCGATAAACTGTTATAATGGGGGGGGGGGGGCGTTTCAAAATTTATGTCTTGCAAAGTGGGTGGCCTGAAAAAGTTTGTGAACTTATGGTCTAGGCAAAAGCGTAAAAGAGAATAAAAATTATATTCCCTTTATTTAATTCTCATTTTATTTGAAGGAAGCTTATTTAGTACTTTATCAAGGCAGATTTTCTATCTTATAACTACACAGTGGGACAGTACATAGCTGGGTAAAAAGTGGAAGTAGCTGGGATAACAGCTACTTCCACTTAGGATCTCATACTTGGCCATTATTTACTCTGCTACAGAGTATTGCACACCAGTCTGGGATAGAAGTGCTCACGCAGGTATTAATGACTCCCAACTGAACATAACCATGCTCACGATTAGCTGGACCCTGAAATCCACCCCATCTGCTATGGCTACCAGTGCTTTCCAACACCAAATATACGAAGAAGGCAGGCTTCACTGAAAGAACTGGAGAAAATCACAAATAACTCCCTACTGTCTCTTCACTCATAAATCCCCCTAGAACGCTGCTGAAGTCAAGGTATCCATCTTGGGACATAACCAGAGGCTTTTCTGGTCCAGCACTTTAATTCACGAAATTTGAAACCAACAATGGGCTATGAACTTGCCAACAAATGGGCCCCCTCTTGTGAAAGACCCCTGGTCTTTCACAAGAAATGAAGGAGATACACGAAGTGTCAAAAGAGGCCCTGGAGTGCCTTTCAACATTGAACTATACTGAACTCTGTCCATAAACATACATACTACACAGTATACTACAACAGATGAAAATAAAAGTTCTTGTCATGGATATGTTTTCCAATCCAGCACGGAGGAGGGAAGATTAAGGAACTTTTTTTTTTTTGCTTTTTCCCGATTTAATCGATCTTTATCTAACAATGGTTAGCTGAGCTTCAGTCGACAATGCCTGTACTCTTCGCTTCCTTGACGAGGTTCAAACTTGAGTTTTTGTTGTTCCTAGGACAGAAGTGCAACAGACGCATTTTCGGGTTTAACAACATAATGCTCTCTCTTAAGAGAAAGTCCAGTCCTTCGTAACTGGTTGCTCGTTTACCCTCTTGCGACTCTTGATAGTTGGTGAATCTTATTTCTGAAATTTCATTCTTTCCTACTCTCGTATATATTTTATTAAATTGAAAGAAATCCTCACGGCTTTATCGATGATACCAAACCGACCTTCCCTGTTTGTTTATAAAATGTATTGCATTTTATAAAGAAACACCTGTCTTATTTCTTGTATTAAAAAAAAAAAAACATTCCTCCCATCCTAATTTAATTCCACGATACTTTCTAGGCAAGACGACATTTCTCTTTTGGAGATATATTTATTCCATGAAAAGAGGAAATTTGAGATAAATATTTATTCCTGCAGTCGTTGCTAGCATTAATTCAGCTGTTGCTTGTTAAAATCCTGAATAAACCGCAAATGTGATTTTGTCTTTCTCTATATCGGACACGGTTAGTTTCTACTGCGTGAATTTTCTTTATCTTTTTCCATAGTCGTTGTTTACCAAGTCTCTCCTCTCCACACTCTTGTCCAAATATGTTAAAACACGTGCTAACATACTTTCACAAATGACATGTTTTCGACTGAACTAGAATGGGAAAACAATGCTTTTCTCTTCGTTCAATCGCTCTAAGGTTGTTAGATGGAGGTATCCATATGCGTTTCTGAAAATTAAAAAAAAAAAAAAATCAAAAATTTCAAATAGTCCTGTTTCTACTCATCGTAAGGTATTGCACTATAGACTGAACAAGTTCCCCACACAGGCAATCACCATAAATCTCTCTCTCTCTCTCTCTCTCTCTCTCTCTCTGTGTGTGTGTGTGCGCGCGCGTATGTGTATTTTAACTCGCTGGATTTTAATTAAATTTGGCGTTGAATATTATTTTGATTTTACGTAGCCCATAGAATTCTAAACTCAGGAAGAGGGTAACTCTACAGTACACTCATTTATCTCAGTGTATATTTTTCTGTTAGTTGCTTGTATTTTCTGTATTCTCTGGTCGGTTATTCTAGGCCCATTATTCCTAATGGAATCTCATAAGCTCATCTCAAACTGCAACCTATACCTTATACCATTCCTTTCCATAACAAGAATGGGAAGTACGCATTCATTAGAACTGACATAGCGTGTCAGATAATGACAAAATTTGAATTTATCTTCTCCTATTTGCTGGATGAAAATTTCCGGAAAGCTTTCATTCTCCACTTCAACTGATCAGATGATAGGGATGTTGAAGTATTCGCTATTAGCAACAGACTAACACAGATAGTCCATTTATCCATCAGAATACTAAATAATTCTCACATATTTCTAACACGTAACCTTTTCTTAACAAGCACCCCCTTTCGAATACACGGTGTAGCTGTCTTTCCTCTCGGTAGCTCAAACCCACCTCGTCCAAGTTTCCTTCATTAGGAACCAACTTCACCTAACAACTCTGCCTCGTATAGTAAGTGCTAATACTGCTTGTATTATCAGGATTCAAACACCTCCTCACACGAATAAAAGATTATCCTTACTAGAGTGAAGACCATCGTTCCCCAATTCTATTCAAGTTTTAGTTTTTCAATAAGCGTGCCAAACTTGTCAAGCTGCTCGATATTAAAAGTTCAGTTTTTCGCTCACCCTACACTACAGTTTGCTGTAGAAGTTCAAATAATAATAATAATAAAAAAAACCAAAATAATAAACAAATCAAGAAATCTAAATCTCATTTTGAAAGGCCCAAAGGCAGAAATCTTACCCCAGTTTAAATGCCAGTGGAATCTAACGATTCCGGGCCATTGTTGCCGCTTCTTTACCCCATCAGTATTTTCGACCTATCTAACATCCAAACAGTACTATTGTAACGTCACCCAAAACGAATACAGGCGGACCCCGGGTTACGGACGACCTGACTTGGCGTTCCGTATTTACGAACGAGCTCTCAAGGCATATGGATAATTAATAATTAAATAATTAAATTAATAATTCGGTAACTAGTTTCTTTCGCGCATGTAAACAAACTCGCACTTCCCCACATTATTAAAGCAGCTCTCTTCCCGTTATTTGGAAGTCAAATTTAAGGGCCTGGGTCACACTTGCCATGTTTGAAGATTGGTTCTTGAACTGTTTTATTGCTGCCGTGGAACGATATTATTTGTAAAAGAAAATTCCCTTTAAAATTCTGCTTGTGCTGGACAATGCTCCTGGACATCCAACATCTTTAGATGACCTTCGAAAGGTCATCTAAAGATGACCTTTCGAAAATGTACGCCTTTACAGCGTACATTTTCGCAAACATTCAGGGCTACGGAAAATGATACGATGACCTTGAGAGAGTTCTGAATTATAACATCCATGATGCCATCAAAAGCATTGCTGATTCTTGGGAGGAAGTGAAGCAATCAACAGTTAAAGGGGTGTGGAACAAACTGTGCTCTCAATTCTGTGATGATTTTCGTGGCTTCACAGAAGAAGACATCGTCGAAGCCAGCAAAGCCGTGGTGGATAACAGCAATGCACTGCAATTGGACATAAATGAAAATGATGTCATTGACTTACTAGAGAGTCCTATTCACAAGAATTAATCGATGAAGACTTTATGGAGATAGAGAAGCAACTGACAAGAACACGAAGAATCAGAAGATCCAGAGCCAATAAAATTTACGGCAAAAGAATTAGCTGAAGCCTTTCGTCTCAAGATCCTAATGAGCGGTTTCCAAAGGTTTACCGTGCAGTTAGGAAGAACATCAGCTGCTATAAGGCCATTTATAATGAAAAAAAAAAAAGGAGAAAGGCTATGTAAACAATCCTAGATACCTTTTTCAAGAAACCGACTTCAGTGGTAAGCTCTCCGTCCCCTCAGCAACAGAATCAAATCCTGATTCTCCAGCACCATCTCCACCATTATCTTCCGATTAATGTAAGCCTACCTTCTTGCCTCAAAAATGCCCTTCCATTAAGCTAGACATTGATGCAACCTTTAATATTCTTTTATGAAATTTCTCCTATCTCCTATTTAAACATTTTGTATGAGTTTGTTTTTATGTTCTGTTTGTTTCAATTAAAAGAAAGAGCACAATAGTTTCTGTAACTTATTATTACAGTATACAGGGGGTATTATTATTATTATTACAGTAGTACACTCTATTATTATTGCCACATATGAGTCATATTATTGTTATTATTATTATTATTACCGCATATGAGTTGTTCATTAGGAATCCGAGTTACATACAAATCCAACTTAAAGACGTTCTCAGGAATGTATCTCGTTCGTAACCCGGGGACTGCCTGTACTGGCATCATATTTCTCCTTCAACTCCTGCATTAGTGTTCATCCCATTGTGCTAAAACTTGTTTATCAGCATTTACACTTATCTTATATCTCATTTTCCATATTTCCCACGCAATTCTCATCCACTCTACAGTATAAGAGCATGCATATGTTCAACCTATTCCAAGAAAAAAAAAGTAATGAAAGTCAGGAACCAAACTACTGTCCAATTCCTCTTGCTTCATGTGTCTCTCAAAAATTATGAAGAACATTATCAACGGTCAACTTCTCTGCTTGTCAGTAATTAGCTAGAAGAGCATTTAGCTAATTAATTGACACAACTTACGTAAATGTTTGGAGAAACGTACGCAGTTATTCGCATTTCTAGGGCATTTGATTGAGTCTGCTCGTTGCTCTAGATACGTTTATTATGTTATAAATAACAGATCGGGAATTTGGTAAGCAAGCATCTGGAGCGCCGACCTGCTCTTCCTTCTCCCCTTTGGCGTTGGATCACGGGTTTCCTTTCTAGAAATTTACTACTCATCCTGATAGACGACATCCTCTCTTTAGATTTCTTCGCCAATGTTGGAGTAACCGGATATCATAAGGGATCAAAATGAAATAACTAGGAAGAAATCTCCATGTAGATTTTTAAAGAAAGTGGAAAACTGACAAGGGATTCATGCCTGATTTCCAATCTTCACCTACTCATGGTGAAGATCGGAAATCATTTGTGGTTATCAACTTGGATACTGAACGAACGAGGATATGTTGGTAATTTGAGATACAACCAATACCATTTCATTCTATATTGGCTTAAACGAAAACAAAATTGTGGTGTAACCTGATGAAATTTCATAAGTTCAACATCAGCAGAATTGAAGATCGGCACCAGAAACGTCGAAGAAGCCTATTCGACATAATAGGTGTTACCAAAACAAAGAAGACAAAACATATGAGATTCTTCTAACTTACAAGATGTTATACTCAGACAATGATGGTCCGGGAATGGACAGAATAGCTACAGGATTCAATACTAAAAATAAGGGTGACTTTTTGATTCTCAAGAAATAACGAGCAGAGTGAAACATAAAAATGGGAAATTGTAGAATGAAAATTATTTGTGTCAATAGACCCACTAAGGAAGAAGTGGAGGAATTTTTCGACTCATTAGAAAAAACAGCTGACAAGAAAAAGGAAAAGTTGGTCCTTGTTGGAGATTAACAGCACAATAGGAGATGAATACCAAACATAAAGAAATGTTTTGGAAAACTTGGGAGAAAAGAGTTAAGCTAATAAAAACTAGTAAATACCTGGTGGATTTCTGTTCAAGACATGGACGATTCTTTACTATGTTCCAATATAAATATGTGTAGAAATTCACATGAAGAGAAGACACGAGAGAGAAGTCTCATTGACTGTGTTATTGTTCATAGCAATAGTTTCATGCTGGTTCAGAACACTAGAGTATTACAGAGGATTTGAAATGGAATTTGAAAAGAAGTGATCATTTAATTATGTGCAGAATAAAATGAATTTCATATTTAAAAGAAAAATTGTACAAAAGTTTTTAAAAAGAATCAAAGTTGAGCCGCTTTTATAAGTGAACTTCAGACTCAAATCTACAACAATTATTCAAGGATAAATGTAAGAGTATGAAAACAAGAATCAAACGGTGGAGACTTGATTCATTGATTCAGTAAAAGAGCAATATGGTGAAGTTGCCTGCAAGGCTAGAAAAGTCAGAACTTCATTGTGGATTCAGGAAATTAAAGAGGCACTAATGGAAAAGAAGAAAGAGTATCAAAAATTCATAGCAAATAACTTAACAAGTGAACTTAGAGAAAAATGTAAGAAAATGAAGGAATGTGTAAAAGTAGCTAAAGAAGAATAATGGGAAGACTTTGGTATGAATATACAAGATAAATCCCAGGAAGGTGGCAAAATGTTTTGGTGGTTTTAGAAACAAGCACGTAAATGAAGGAAATAGTATTGTAAAAGAATCAGAGATGATAAAGGTGATGTGGAAACTGAAGATAAATATATTATAGATGTCTAGAGTATTTTTTATTATTTTTATATCAATACACGAGAAGTCTCAAGATTTATGCTCACACATGACAAGCGTCATGTGTGAGCAAGTGATCAGAGAATCTGTTAATATTTGTGTTAAAGAGTTGGCTTAAAGGTTGCATGCATTGAGGCAAACAGTAACGAGAAGACTCTTCCACAGGTCAAAAGTATATGGAAGAAAGAAGAGAATGAGATGCTGGTTGGACCTGGAACGAATTGTGTATGAATGTTGACAGGAACTGTCATTGTTCGTACATCATAAGATGAAAGTAGTGGAATAATGAAGCCAATTCAGTGAAGTCCTTATAAGGACTGGCTTAAAGGGGCGAAGCAAGAATGCTTTTCATCTTCCCCGTTATCTGTAGAGGACAATGTAGGGATAAGGTGTTATTGAGCTATTAAAGCTCTGATCATGGCAGGAGGGTAACAGCAATAGCCGAGCCTCAGTTAGAACTTCATTGGCTACAGCGTTGCCATCCATTACCCTCCAAGGGTATTAATCACCGCATCTCACATCCCCCCAATTCATTGAAGCAGCATACATGGATTTATATATGGAAAAGATATAAGCAGAAATAGGGTGTTTATGGGAAAGCGACTGTAAAGAGTATGTGAGAGAAGGGTTATGCCAATAGCTAAATACAATCCAGTATTCTGAGGGAAATTTTCTGAATACAATCTGTCTTTATGGAGAAGAATTGTGTTTTGGTACCATTAAGGTTGCTAATTATCTTCGCCACACTCGAAAATGTTTAGGAGAACGATGTTTAATGCATCGGCAATAGATCATGAAGCTTGAGTCATCTGATTATTATCAGGTTTGAAATTATTTTGAAGGATTGTTAAGTAAAACAAGAAGTGGCAAAACGGCATAGAAAATAATCAAGAGCAAAGGAGAGTATATCAATACTTGAGGCAGAAAAAGTAATCAAAAACTTGAAATGTGGAAACGTAATCGGAATAAGTAATACTCGACCACAAATACTCAAATCTGTAGACACAAAATATTTACATTGACTTCACAGCATGCTTTAGAAGGTGAAAGTCTGGACGATTGGAGTAGAACTCTCAAAGTACTCATCCATAAAAAGGGAAATAAAACTGACTTGATAATTACAGAGTAATATGAATTTCTCTTGAGTGGTCCAGATAAGATTTATGCAAGGATACTTGAAAAGTAGCTACGACATAATGCGGAGGAGAAGCTTGAGGTGGAACAAATAGGGGTTAGGCCGTATAAGGATGTCAGGATCAGATTTTCACTGTTGTTTTTAAAAGTATATTATATCAAGGATGCGTACTTGAGTTCTGTAGATCTGGAAAGGCATATGAAAAGGTGCCAAAAGAAAACACTACAGTTATATGGTGTAAACAGGACATTGTATCGAGTGATATATAATCTGTATTTGATTTATAAGTCAGAAGTTTGAACTGAAGAAAACACAGGAAGATGGTTAAATCAGGTGTGAGACAAGGGCGTACATTATCTCCACTATTATTCATCATCTATATGGATCACGTTATGAAGGAAAGTGGTAATAAACCTGTTATTAAAATTTTAGATCTTAAATCGCAGCTCTTTATTTGATGCAGATTATGATATACTCAAGGAAATCCGTTGCAAATCTCTAGGATTCTTTAACTAAATTCCATAACTGCCGGGTCAAATTTTGTATGAAAATCAGCAATAGAATATCAGCGACTATGAACATAGTAGGAACATTGAAAACAAATATCATGAATGGGAAAGCTATTTACAGCTATTTAGGCACAATCTTTATTGAAAATGATGAAGTAAATATGGAAACAGACACAATCAAAATGAACAAAGGAAATAGACACAACAGATAAGTAAATCTGGTATAATGGGGACTCAGCCGAATACCTTTATCTGGAATAAAAAGAGAGAGATTTAATCAAAACAGTAAACTAGATGTGTAAGAAACTATTTTTCACTTGTGGATTTGAGAGCTGGTTTAGAAATGACACAAAGACTTCAAAGACTTGAGACGACAGATATGCGAGTTCTAAGAAACCTCATGGAAGTGAACAAATGACATCAATGATAGACTCATATTTAAAATTAAGAAATTAAAAAAGAACTTGACACTGTTAACATTCAGAAAGGTGGTTTGATCACTTAAATAGATGAGAGGGGAAAGATTACCGAAACAGGCATTTGCTGCTAGGAGGAAGGAAAGACTGCCCAGAAGAAGAGCAAGATTTGAATGGATTGACACAGTTAGAAGGGCCTTAGAAGACCGAAATATATGCTATTAGAGTCCTGATAAATAACAGATAATTTCTTGAAAGATTGTTTATTGGAAGATAATGACAATGGAAGCTTTCAATTTTGTACTATAATAGTATCCTGTACACCCCTTGTGGCACATGCCAGGAATTTTATATATATCCTCAGTGATGTTGATAATGATGATAGAATATCTGAATACTCTTTACGTTCATCTGCTGTTTTCCTTCTCTACATAAGTGACTTGCTCTGGCTGACTCCAATTTGTCCATTGTTTTGCACTTGCAGTACATCTTAGATTTGAAACTCTAAGTTCTTCTGTAATTAATGACTTTAATTTTGATCTCTGAGCTATAATTCAATTTGTAAGGACAACCCTGCCAAAGTGTCAGTGCTATAAAAATACAATCGTATCTCATTAGCTAGAGAGAGAGAGAGAGAGAGAGAGAGAGAGAGAGAGAGAGAGAGAACATACGTTACCTCCTTTCAGGTTTGATAATACTCAGATATCCATGAAAGATCAGATTTTTGTAAATTTTTTTTGGGGAGTTTTCCTGGAATAACTCTTCTTCCAAAAAAACAACAACAACAACAAAAAAAGTTAGGTATCATTTTCTGCTCAAGCCATAACTTTTCGTTGTACAAGTTAAGTTCTTAACACTATATAAATCCCCATCTTCCATATTTTAGAAAATTGTTGTCACATACGGGACGGAGCACCAGAAATATGATGGATGAGACGGATGGTATGTAGAAGATGGTAATGGAATAACTGATGACGTGATCTATATCTGACGGAATCATTCCAATCGCTGTTTCATAGACGTTCTTTTTTTCCATGACCTCTTCTATAGATATTTTCATGAATAATGTGCTGTTGAACTGACCACTATCGTCCTTCACTTTCTTCCAAGACTGTAAGAATTGATGCTGGCCAGCATCCGGCTTCAAGTTTACCAAACATTTCCTGTTTCATTTCATCTGTTCTTTGGAACAGCTCCCTCGTTCTGCCTTCTCCAAAAGACTAAAAACCTTCAGCTATTGCAGAAACATGATGACAGATTTCTTCTTTATCCTTGAATATTGTTTCTCCCATACACACTGATGATTTATAAGTTTTGTAACCATTCGCACGTGTATGATATAATGTGCATGTGTGTGTGTGTGTGTGTGTGTGTGTGTGTGTGTGTGTGTGTGTGTGTTTATTTTTTAAGGAAAAAGATGACATTCATTGCTCAATGTGAGATCACCTTACCAGTTAGAGGAATTCTGGATAATACGAATACCATTTTGTTTTCTGCAAGATAAAATAAAAACGGCTAAGATATAATCCAGAAATTTTACTTTAACTGGTCTTTATGGATTCCCTTATATTTATACTACATTTTCGTTTTATTCAAAGATTAAAAAAAATACATTTTGGGAAGGTGATATGGAATATTGTGGGTAATATGAAATTTTTTTTATATTTTTTTCATCCAGAACGATGAGCCAACTGATAAATGAAAGTAATCCCAGAAAAAAACTAAAGACATCTAGCAAAAGTCATAGACACATAAGTTTTTTGGTACCAGCTGAAATACCAACTGTTCCATATGAAATATCAACTATTTTATTAACCCGATATCCACGAACTGAGAACCAAAAGAAACGTGGAAACTAGGCTGAAATCCAGTCTTTATTCTATAGATATCCAAGAGGATATGCGGAAGATAGTAATGGATATCAAAGTTGAAAAACTTATCTGTAAAAAAGTTTCAAAATACGGAAAACGAAAAAAAAATGTCTTATGGATAAGAAGATAAGATGCTAGGAAATAAGTAAAGACGATAATCTCAGGGTAGCTCTTCAAAACACCACAATTATAGGGTATCGTTGGAAAATTCCATTCATTCAATTCTCGTCTATCCTTAGTCGTATTGAGTCCTCTCATCAGGAGTTTTAGATAATTTAATGCAGCTGGCTTACTATATTTAAAGATGGGTATTTTGTGGCTGTAGATGTATGCGCATGGGAACATTACCCAGAGCAATATTTGATTTACAATCTCTATAGTATAATTTTATACTATAGAGAATAGTATAATTGATTTACAATCTCTAACAGACTAAACTAGCGGCACTCAAGATTGTGTGTGCAGGTCAATTTTAACTTATGGATCTGTTAGATTAGAAATAAAACAGTTCATGTAAGACGCTAGGAACCAAACTTGAGCGTTCAGAGAAATTGAATGGGAGTGGACAGATGACATCAATGGCAGAATAATATTAAAAATGAAGATATTAGGAAAGAAGTTGATATTGTTAGCATTCGGAAATGTGCGATCCGAGCTAATCTCAGGTGGTTATGGTCAACTTTAATAGAATGGGAGGAGAAAGGGTTAAGAGAACATGTCTTTATGACAGTAGAGAAAATAGCTAGGAGAAAACCAAAACGACACATTGATGAAGTTTGCAGAGTTTTGGCAGACTAAAATGTAAAACGTACCAAATTAATTTGGAAGAATATTGTTGCTAGAAAGTTAGTAAATAAACTTAATCCTATAGTATTATCTTATTCTGTACATCACCTGAGAATACATCATGCGAACCGAATGATGATGAATTAGTCTTTTTTTTTGGATGTAACAACTTTGAAGAAATCTTTGTTTAGTGTTGTATTTCAATTATGAGTATCTTTTCAACTTGAAATATATTCGACTGTATTTTCATACTTGCAATTTTAGAAAAAAAAAGGAGTTTGAATAAAGAAATGAACAGTAGTTGCACTGTGATCTTCATCTGAACTCATTCAAAATATATTTTTATAGGAATAGATCAGAACTCCAACGTCATCGCATTTCGAGAAATTAGTTTTTATAAACTGCTTTTTTAGGCCCTTATCGTGTTGAATACTGCAAGAACTCCATTGCTCAGAATTGCCAGAATGTAAGCTCTGTCAAAGCGATTCAAAGGAGGTTAATATATACCCTCTGTCCAAAAAGAAACTGAACTTTTAGAAAATAGAAGAAACTAGTGGCGTCACCTGTTGTATCTTTTTGTTGTTGAAAGCGGCAACCTTCATTAGTGTTGTGTCAACTGTTTATGACATTTGTTTCATTAGAAACCGAGTTCTAGTGCCAAGAGCGACAGTGTGCTTTGACGAATGGTCGGTCGTCACGATATTCATGCCGTACGCGACGAATTCTCGCTATCAATCGCTTCAAAACTTCGAGATAAAACTCGCCATTAACCGTTTGGCCAGGCGGAACGAATTCTTTGTGGATAATGCCCTTGGAATCGTAGAAACAAATCAGCATTGTCTTTACTTTTGACTTCTCCAAGCGACTTTTTTTCGGATGTGCCCCTCTTCTGGTGGTCTCCACTCAGCACTCTGGCGCTTTGTTTCGGGCTCATACTCAAAACACTACGTTTCTTCACCAGTAACGATCGTTTCAAGGAAATGTCCTTGCAGTGTTCAATTCATTCGATACATTTTTTGGTTGTCGGTTAACTTGTGGGGAACAAATCGCGAATTCAATTTATAAAGGCCCAAACTATCGGTTAAAATGTTGTGCACAGTTGATTTTGGAATCCCCAATTCATCTTCAATCAACCTCACGGACGATTTCGGGTTTTCTTTGATGAAATCACGCACTTTTTGGATGTTAACTTCGCTCAGTCCAGTTTTTGGACGGCCCTGCTTTTCGTCGTCCTCAAGCATCTCACGACCACTTTGAAATCGCTTAAACCACTCGTAAATTTGAGTACGGGATAAGCATTCATCACCGTATGCTTTTTGAAGCATTTGCTGCGTTTCGGTAAAACTTTTACCAAGTTTAACACAAAAGTCAAACGCAGCTTTTTGTTTGAAACTCAATTTTCCGACCGTTCGTCAAAACACATTGTCACTCTTGGCACTATAACTCGGCTTCTAATGAAACAAATGTCATAAACAGTTGGCACAACACTAAGAAAGGTTGCCGGTTTCGATAACAAAAAGATACAACAGGTGGCGCCACTAGTTCAAATTTCATTTTAAAGAAAAGTTGGCGTTTTGGCTGTTTTTATATGATTTCCTACTTAGTAATGAAAACTCATGTTCTCATCTTTCTATGGAGTAGTAATGGACAATGCATGATTTTATTAACTGGAGACATTCATTTGAGTTGGAAAGTAGATATGAGAAAGTTATCTTATTAAGTCAGAGAGTGTGAATAAATTAATATCTCGTTATCATTACCATACTTTCTTTGGTATATTTCGTTGTCTTGTCTAATAATAATGTATAAGATATACAAGTCATAATAAACAAATAGAATCTTGATCTTATTTTTAATTGGTATACCTGGCTGATGGAACTCTGGTGCGAATTGCTTGGCAGTAATCCTTGCGATATCCGAATCTTGTCTGGCGTGCATAGCCTCGATATCTGCTTGTTCTGCCTTTCCTCTTGATGTCGCCGTTCTAAATGGAAAAGGATAATTGGAGATTAGTTACACTCGAAATATCTGTTACAGAGAAAATCACTTAGATATGCGCAGATTTAAAAAAAATACATGAATGGCTTAATTTCTAACTATTTGCTAAAACAAGCAAATATTATCTAGAATCTTATTCTAGATAAAATCAATAGAAGGTTGATTTTATTCTAGATAAAATCAACCTTCTTCATCCTCGCATCAAATTCACACTAGAAAAAGAATCTGCAGAGGATATCTCCATCCTGGATGTACATATCTAAAGAAAAGAATATGGTTTCCAATTTCTACTTCTATCTATCGTGAGCCGATATTTTCAGGTCGCTGCATTCACAATTCTTCTGCTCATTCTCTCAAAAATTTGACACCATTAAATCACTAGTAACCAGAGTACGTAGATTCTGCTCCTCTGAAGAATCTCTAAACCAAGAATTGGAAATAATCAAAAATACAGCCATACAAATGGATACAATCCAAAAACAACTCAATAAAATCATCAGTCACTTCCCCACACATCAACCTAAACAAGAACAAGCCCATAGGATTCCCATACCTTATGTCAAAGGCATCTTTGAACGTCTTTCAAAACTTATGAAGAAATATAAATGGGCTGCTACCTACAAACCAATCAATCAGATCTACAATTGGTTACCTTCTCCTAAGACAAACTCTCACCTCTGATGCTACCTGGCGTGTACGAGGTCCTATTTTCCTGTAAATTGTCCTACTGTGGACAGACAGTATCTCCATTAGCAAACGCATTTCTGAACATCAAGACCATATCCATCTTATCAAACCTTTGAAATCTGGCCTCGCACAACACGGAATTGAAAAACCAAACCATAGGATCCATTGGAAAAAGAACAAACTTCTACATAGATTTTTATATAAACATGAACGTTTATATAAAGTGCTGAAGCCCTACGTCACAGACCCAATTTGAACCCCGATGACGTTCTTACTATCCCTATAGTATGGGAAATTGTCATCCTAAATTCTGTAAAATAATTTATATATGTTATCTCATTTTAATGTAGTCTTTCTCTCCCCCATCCAGATATATTTTAATTTAATATTCTATAAGACGCTACTACACGCATAGAGGGATTCCATTGTAAGCATGCGCCCTAACTGTATGTGACTCCTAGTATTGTTTGAACGAAATATTTACATATTAAAAAATCTTATTACCGTGGTTTAGTTATTAATAAAATTATTAACATATTAAAATTAAGAGATCTAATTTTCACATTATTTTAGACTAAATTTTTCAAAGCGATACAAAAGTATATGTAAAAATGCTGTACTCTATATCTTAGAAGATGGTAAGCGTATATGGTAATATATAACAAAATGCTAAGCGATAACATTGAAGAATATCAATGAAAGTAGCGCCATCTAGTTTTTTTTTTTTTTTAAATTCTAGTTTTGAAAAGAAACATTCATTGATGACTAAACAAAGCACATTTCAAATACAATTAAGAATGCTGTAAACTTTTATCGCATAGTTCTGAAGACTTCTTTTTCGATTTAGCAATTTCAGTGTTTGAAATTCATAATTTTCGGCATCAAATTTTATTTCAAATTTTCTGTGTACTTGAGTCTCTCTCCCTTTCCACACACATGCACGCACAAACGAATGCCTGTCATTTTTTCTTCCACGTTTATCAGTTTGAGAAGTTTTATTTGCTACGATTAAAAAAAAAAAAAAAAAAAAAAAAAAAAAAAAAAAATTCGCAATGTATCTATTAATAACGAAACTTAATACATCTATAAAATGAAAGATGATTAAAACGAGTTTTCCAGGAAAATTGGGAACTGTGGATTATGAAAGCCTAAAAAAACTACGATAAACAAGAAGGGAAATTATAGCTAGAACTTCCAGTTAGTTACTGGAATTAATTACAGCGGTGACTAGAAAGCAAGCATGTTTACTAAAATTGGCAAAGACAGAGGAGTTTCCTTTACAGATTGGTGGAATTAATAATGCGAATCTCAAAAAAAAAAGAAAAAAAAATCGCTGAAGGTCAGTTGTGTATGTTCTGGAGATATAAATAGGAAAAGATGCTTCTTCTGTCACCTTTTTTTAATTGCTCGCTACGAAAGTATTCTGGATGCTAGGATAGCAATTGCAGATTATAATTATTCTACCAGAGAAATATCGTCTTTTGCAGAGATTTGGATTTCGTTGTCAAAAAATAAGACAAGGTTATAAGAATCACACCTGAAGAATAGCGCGATGATTACAATTTAGATTCTCTGGAAGTTTTAGCAATTTCTGTTACGTTTGTCGAATAAAAAGGGTTGCGTTGTACTTAAATGGTAGATTGGAAGTGCATTCAGTTGGTGAAGGTCGTTTATATACAGAAGGAAGAAAATACACTGAAAAAACAAAGAAAAATGTGATGAAAGAATAGAGTCTTGGACAGTGGCGGCTCGTGACTTGAAATCGTGAGGGTGTTGCATCTTTCGAACTATACATACACATGCAAGTACAGTGTATACGTGTTTGAATAAAACATCGAAATTATGGTAAAATCAATAAAATTATACAGTTTGGTCTAATTCAAAATTACTTTAAAATAAAATCCATTCCTTTAATTGTAATTAAAGGAATGGATTTACAGTTTTTGGACATTGTAATTAAATCCTTTAATTGTAATGTCCAAATATTTTAAAGAGACGGAGTAAACACGATAAGCACTACGAACACTCTACTACTGGCGCAAACTGCATATAAACAACAGTGGAACTGCGAGACGGACAGTGTCGCATTACGCTAATAGCTCGCATCTCACTATGACGTGCATATGCTTGCGCGCGTAGCAATATGCACTGGTAAACACAGTGCTGCTAGCGTCCTTCGCTAAGGACGCTCGCAGCGTCCTTAGCGAAGTACGCTAAGCACTTACGAGATGGATAAAAATCCATCTCGCAAGTGCTACAAGATGGATTTTTATTATTTTTTTATACGAAATAAGAGAATTGTATAAGATTGTTGATGATAAAACTAAATATTACAAGCAAATATAAATAAATTAATAAATATATTTATATATCGAGAAAAATTGGGGAGGGAGTACTGCAGTTCCGCAGTGCCTTCACGAGCCGCTCCTACTAATGGAGTATTTTGGAACTTCAACATTAATTGCAAAATTTTTGCGACAAGAAAGCTGGAAACCGAGAAATCAGAAGACATACCATAAGATCAATGATTACTTAATATCGCTTTCTTCCAAGCTCAGTCAAAGGCTTTACAGAGATCAAGCACTTAAGATTGTTCATTTATTAGCAGAAAGGTAGAAATTGAATATTTTTTTTATCCATTCATGACACTGTTATGCTGAAAAAATGGACTAAATTGATGATAAATGTTTGTCACTCTACTTAGGAATGAGTCGAATAAGAGATACTTTTAAAAAGGTTATGCTAAACATAATTATGTGTTTGTTTTACCGTGGCACAAGCGTAAATTAAAAATTCGTGTTTCTAGTTGTGCTTGCATACTGTAAGTTCAACAAAGAACAGCTTTTCGTGACCCTGTGATGAGTGGGGGCTCAACTGGATGGTTAGCGTGTCGAGGACACATTAATTATTCAAAAAAAAATTCGCTGTGTTAATTTTCAGGAATTTTTTGAAGGGGAAATATATTTGTATAGGAATAATCAGGCTGAGCCTCCGTAACCCAATTAATAGCGACGATCGAGATCTAGGTTCGAATCCGAGACGCTTAAATAGACACCTCAGCTGAAGACAGTTGGTAGTGGTAGGTTTTTCTCCGGCTAATTTAGACGATGAAGATAGAATTAATCGTCCTTGCATAGTATTAATTAGGTTGTCGTGAAGTCAAGTAACTTGGCTTCAATAGATCATTAAGCCTATAAGGAGAAGATGCGGTGAGATCAGATTCGAATTGAGCAATTAAGAGGACCATTGATAAACCAGTGAGTTGATGCAAGACAATAAAAGCTGTTATGGCTGAAATGGAAGAAGATTTAACCAAATAAATGATTTGTGTGTTAGCAACTGTCCTGAAATGAGGTCTGTCTTTATATTCATCATGCAAACACTGGATGAGTTATTCGGATCCAATCCAAGATTAGATCCGAATCCAGATCTTTCTATTTAGAAGTCATCGTTGTTATCGAATGAGATACTAGAAGAGAAGGAAGGGGTTAAAGTTATTTGATGGTAAGAGGAAGACAAATGGGTCAAAATATTTAGTAGTGTGTTATTGTTGTTGTAGGCCTGACAGTATGGAAGAAGATGGTGATCACAAATTAGCTCAGAAATGGTTATTATGAGCGGGATGAACAGTGAGAATATGGCAGACAGGAAACGACCCATGAGAATGAAGAAAAACGATTTATAGAATAAGGGATGATGACCTTAGCCAGAACGTAAAAGAGGGAACTTGCAAGAGGGTTCATTCATCAGATTTAGCAATAAGATCGGCGGATGTGACAATAAATGAAGGGAACATTTTTCCTGCAGGGAGCGAGAGAAAGTGGGCAATCGTGTCATAATCCGGGAAGTGCTCGGATATATCGAAGAGAGGATATTGGGGGAGAAAATATGAGGAAGCGGACAATTATGGAGATTTATGAAGCTGTTGGGAACAAATGGTCACTAATATAAGGGTAATTAAACGAATTATATGCTGAAAATGCAATATCAGATGGCATTTCCAGGATTGGGAATTAACAGGACAGACGCGAGTCATGTGTGTGTGTGTGTGTGTGTGTGTGTGTGTGATTGGATAGTGTAGTTCATATTTTTGCCATTGTAGGTAGACAAACCTAAGTAGAGAAAGCTCAATAATAATAATAATAATAATAATAATAATAATAATAATAATAATAATAATAATAATAATAATAATAATAATAATTTTAACTATTATTATCTTTCCCAAAAAGTGAAAAATGTACGTAGCACATGGCTCCCTCTTGTGTTAGATCAATTCCCGTCATAATTTACTGTTGTAGTTTTGCAGTTGAGCAGTTAGCGGTATTACACATTTTATATGAATGTTGCATTTGACAGTTCTATTTATTTATTTATTTCAAATCAAATATAATAAGTTTTATTTTCTCTTTGATAAATAACAAGTAACATGTTACGCTGTAAAATTTGGTCAACAACATGTTCTGTTACAGGTCTTCGGTGCAGATAATATTATGTTATGTAACAACCATCAACATTTATTAATATTTATAATTTTAATTTTAGTTAAATGAGTACTGTTCCTATAAGGCTATAGATGATTCTTAAAATATTATTAAAAATTAATAAAGCTATTTAAGGATTGCAATAAATATAATATTGTTCACTATTTTATATATCGCTTTGCATTTCTTTTTAAATATAATACAATATTATCATTAGATGAATAATATGACTGTAAATCGAGTGCAACGAAGAGTCACACGTAATAGACATTACACGTAGAGTTTAGCAGCTCCAAGCTCATGGAATTACGTCTCTTATCAGGCAGTTCATTGGATAAATGAAAACAAAAGACCACTGTCAGTAGCCTATGCCCTATGGTGAAGTTATTATTTTTTTTTATTTTTAAATTCGGAGCACATGCGATAACTTAGTAAGATAAAATTATTATTTTAATATTTTAATTAGTTTTAAAATGAAAATAAATCAGTCGGAAGTTTGGTAACACTTTAAAAAATGTATAAATGAGGACGTAGCTCGGTGTAGTTCTTGTAAGGGATCGAAAACATTAAGATCGTAAGCATGAATAAATTTAAATTTAAAATAAATTTAAATAATTTTAAAGAAATTTAAAAGAGGCGCCAAGGAAACTACAAAACCTGCAAGTAGCTCAAAAAGAATTAACGCGAATTAATTTTAAACTTTTGTAAAACAAGAAAATTAAGTGACCTTGTGTCTAGACTGGCAGTCGAAGATGGAATCTCATTTAAAAGAATTGCCGATAGGTTTTTTTTTTATGAGCGAATCGATTTCAAAGTAGAATTGTGTGTATTATCAATTTGGAAGTGAAAACTCAGTTCAAACTAAGCTTTAATTATGCCATTCGTCTAGCATTTGTTGACGCATTTTGTAAAAAGCAAAATGGAATTGATTAAAAAAATATCACGTGACGAATCCGAAAATGATTATAACAGACCGGATAGCTAGGAAATGGACAAAAATGAACTTTTTGATTATATTGATTATGAAATTGAAATAGCTAGAGAAGATATTAATAATAATAGAAAATGCAATAAATGACATACGAAGTGTTGTTCAAATATTTAGAAAAAGTTCAACAAAAATAATGACAGGAATACGTTAAAAAATATCTTATTTCGTTTTAGACATAAAGATATTGGAATTCTCTTCTTATTATGATTGATTGAAAGATTCGTAAAGCTTAAAAATTGTATTAAAAAGTCTTATTAGATCTCGATATGATAATAAATAGAACGAAAAAACAATTGAAAGAAGAACTAAACAGTTAAATATGCAAACTACTCTAAGCAATAAAAATTTTGGAATCATCTGGAAAACGAACAAATATTGTAAAATTTGTCACAAAAATACAAAGTCGATTAATAAAATGATGACTTAAATTTTGTAATATTTTAAAACTTATTGTGTAAATAAAAATTAAATTACATATTCTTTTTTGTACTGGATCTGGCAATACTTGTTCATTGCTCGTGTCCCACACTGGTTAAGTTTCACACAGAATGACACCATGCAGGCAACACCATCCCCGGCCAACGAAGTCGTAAAGAAGTATGGAAATCGAGTGACCGTGCTGAGCGAAGGGTACATTGGCTGATACAGGATTAATATGGGGTTGCGGAAGTGCTGGAATAATATCTAAGAGAATTATCTGCTGCATATTTGCGCGATGTCTTCCAGAAGACTAAGAAGACTCTCTCCACCAATGTCAAAATCAAAAATGATTATTTGCTGTAATGTCAGCAGAAGACCTTTTGGAAGTGTCAAAATAATAATAATAATAATAAATTATAAAACGGAT
Organism: Typopeltis vanoorti; assembly: GCF_054136105.1. Taxonomy (NCBI): domain Eukaryota; kingdom Metazoa; phylum Arthropoda; class Arachnida; order Uropygi; family Thelyphonidae; genus Typopeltis; species Typopeltis vanoorti. Next base: position 129,195,748 of record NC_143557.1, read on the forward strand.
GGAGGTCCAGAACCAATCTAATGGAAGATCTGTGGGAGTTTCTAGAATGTGTTATATACGAGACGTTTAGACACTATATCTTTTCCCATCATGAACTGTGGGATGCCTTGCTGACACCATGGTGGCAACTGATGTCTGCATGGATGTTATTACACGTCTAGTAGAATCATCCTCAGTGGGTAGACTGCTGTTATCAATGAGAAAAACTGCTCGAAGTGGTAATAGGCAGAGGGTCATAATTTAATGCTATGTCAATGCTAATCGATTTGAAAATCGAAAACCATACCTTTTACTGTGAATTGATATAAAAATCTGCTAATGGCTTTTAATCCCCATAGGGGGCAGGCGTTTTATTAATAACTTCTGGAGACTGAGGGGAAGTCAATCGCTACCGTAGATAATTAGAAGTAGCTGGCCCAAGACTATCAATAATTTTGAGCAGAATTCGGTGAAGAAAGACAGACATGTGGCGCCATCTTGTGGTCCCTAACCATGACGCAGTATAATATTTTCTGAAATAGTGTGGATTCTATGATTGATTTCTTGAGTTTACGGCACGAAAACCCCGAGTTTCCAGAAGAAAAATTTTCTTGGCCATACTGGAGCTTGCTTAACTCGGGAAGGTTCGAAGAAAGACAAAAACAGTTCCTCTAGTAGGCGACTGGAATTGAACTTACAACGGTCCTTCGAGCAGCCTAGCGCTGTGAATGAAAACACCATTTTCGTAAGCTACACAGGCCTTTATATAAAAACATTATATATCTGCAATACACCTGCAAGGGAGAACTTTTGTAGTTCGATCGCGAACCACAATGTCCTTTGATTGGAAAGACCTGGGTTTAAATTCCGTCTAGAATGCAAAGAACCTTCATCAGAGCTTTTCAAAGAAAGAGAAATGCCGGTCTCTTACTTAGGGTGTAGAATTTCCCTCTTGGAAACCCAGGTTTTCGTCCCTCAAAACAGACAAACCGACCCGAAGAACACACACACAATTAATAGACATAATTCACTGACCACATAGCTCTAGTTGCTTTGGCCCACCCAGCTCTACTCTAAGGGAATGGATAAATATCCATTATAACCAAGACTATTGTATCTGAGGTGGTTAGTGTAAGAGTTCAAATTAACTTCTGAGCAGGAGGGGGGGAATAAAAATCCTTTTTTTGTTTGTTTCTCTCTCTCTCTCTCTCTCTCTCTCTCTTGATTGTATACCAGATCTACACACTCTGTTCAAAAAGAAACCGAACTTTTCGAAATTAGAAGAAACTAGGTGGCGCCACCTGTTGTATCTTTTCGTAGTCGAAAGCGGCAACCTTCATTAGGGCTGTGTGAACTGTTTATGACATTTGTTTCATTAGAAGCACAGTTATAGTGCCAAGAGTGACAGTGTGTTTTGACGAACGGTCTGCAAGTGAGTTTCAAACAGAGAGCTGCGATTGACTTTTGCGTTAAACTTGGTAAACGTTTTACCGAAACGCATCAAATGCTTATCCTGTACTCAACTTTACGAGTGGTTTAAGCGATTTCAAAGTGGTGGTGAGACGCTTGAGGACGACGAAAAGCCGGGCCGTCCAAAAACTGGACTGAGCGAAGTTAATATCCTAAAAGTGCGTGATTTCATCAAAGAAAACCCGAAATCGTCCAGGAGATTGATTGAAGATGAATTGGGGATTCCAAAATCAACTGTGCACAACATTTTGACCGAGAGTTTGGCCTTCGTAAATTGAATTCGCGATTTGTTCCCCACAAGTTGACCGACGACCAAAAAATGTATCGAATTGAACACTGCAAGGACCTCATTAAACCGCTCGTAAGGACTCAAGCTTCCTTGAAACGATCGTTACTGGTGACGAAACGTGGTATTTTGAGTATGAGCCCGAAACAAAACGCCAGAGTGCCGAGTGGAGACCACCAGAAGAGGGCATCCGAAAAAAAAAAAAAAAAAAAAAAAAATCGCTTGGAGAAGTCAAAAGTAAAGAAAATGCTGATTTGTTTCTACGATTCCAAGGGTATTATCTACAAAGAATTCATTCCACCTGACCAACCGGTCAATGGTGAGTTTTACCTCGAAGTTTTGAAGCGATTAATAGCGAGAATTCGTCGCGTACAGCATGAATATCGTGACGACCGACCGTTCGTCAAAACGCACTGTCACTCTTGGCACTATAACTCGGCTTTTAATGAAACAAATGCCATAAACAGTTGACACAACACTAATGAAGTTACAACAGGTAGCGCCACTAGTTTCTTCTATTTTCGCAAAGTTGGGTTTCTTTTTGGACAGAGGGTGTAATGCAAAATGGAATAGATGCAACTGTAAATGTTGAGTATCGATAGTATTTCATATTGGATACAGATAAATAAACTATTTCATACGAAGGGCTGTTGACAACTCTTTTTGTATTCTTTCAATGAAATCTGCTGATGTAAACCGGTCCCCCCTCCTCCCAAAGCATTGCATTCATTGACTGAACAAAGCAGAAAGAAAGAAAAAAAACTTCCGTGCGTAGGCTGTTCAAACCCAGCGCAAAACACAGTTGCTAAAGAGTATTCGTATTATCCGAAATGGCATGCTGTGAACTGTCGGTACATTGCAAATCTTTCTGTTAATTCTTCACTCATGTTTGTCTCTTCGTGCTCATCCGAGCCACCTGTTACAAACCATCTGCTGCTTTGTAAAATTAATTTGTAAGAAAATAACTGCGTGGTATTTTCATGATAACTAAATATCTTGCGGAGGGTATATTTTCTCGTTTTTCCGTAATAAACTTTCATTGCGGAGAATATAAAAATGATTTTAAAAACGAAAAAACTCAAATGATAATTGCGCGTGGGATGAAGTAGAGAGAGAAAGAAAGATAAAATTTAAAAACAAATACGAAATGATCCTTATAAGGACTGGCTTAAAGGCGCGAAGCAAGAATACTTTTATCTTCCCCGTTATCTGTAGAGGACAGTGTAGGGATAAGGTGTTATTGAGCTACTAAAGCTCTGATCATGGCAGGAGGGTAACAGCAATAGCCGAGCCTCGGTTAGAACTTCATTGGCTACAGCATTGCCATCCATTACCTACCAAGGGTATTTGGATTAAATGAATCAATCACCGCATTTCACGGACTATGTAAGTAAAGGTGACATCTCAAAAAATCGGACGATCTCTAGGCCACTCCATAGTGGGCGAAAGATCGTCCATATCTCAGCGTTGGTTCCACTCAGTGACGGGCTCCCCAACTACCGAGCGGAATCGCTCAAATTCCGAGGAAAATAATTCACCGACAAAGCCCCTCAGCGGGCCGTGTCGGAGAACACCTTCCCCGGAGATTCAAATTGCTCTCTTAAGGCAAAAACCATAAGAGTGCGAACTCAAAACTCTCGAATCTCATCGCCCAAGGGGGTAACAGCAACAGCCGAACCTCAGTTAAACTTCATTGGGTCAGCATTGCCACTCATTACCTCCAAGCGATCAATCGACCGCATTCCACGCTCAATCGATTCATCCATTTCGGTGTCAATCCTCACGAAATGATCAGAGTGTTGAAAAGACTAAGATGCAAATGCATGTAAAAAATTAAAAGGAGTATGAAGTAAAATGAATAAAAACTTAATGCAGTTTAAAATTAAAAATAAAAGAAACATTTTTCAAGAATAGTTATAAAGTTACAAATAAATATTAAATAATTTTTTAAAATTTTTATTTTCTAATTAAAAAATTAGAAAAAACTATAAAGTAACCTAAACAATTAAGTTGTTCCAACTATTATCAAAGTTACAAATGAATATAACATAAAGCAACGATTACAGAAAACAGAAACACATATGAAATATAAATGCAAGCGATTATAGGTTTTGTGTTAAAATAAAATATGCACGCGACTCCAAAAAAAAAAAGAGAAGCAAAATCTGCACACAAACGTGTAATTTGTTTTCATCCGGGTAACTACAAAAGCTAATACTCAACACACCCTTGACAAATCTATAGTAGAGCAATCAAGTCCCTCAGGTGCTTTTAGTTAACTATGGCTTTGCCTAATGTTACCTGCTTACCAAGTGGCATCAATGAAGCCAATTACTGTGGCTTTGCTTTTAAATAGTGGTTCTTTCTACCTACTGGTAATGAGTTTTCGTGGAATAACTCGCGCATTTACGTGGTTACCATAGCAACACGCTCCGAATCACTTTCCTCATATTGCTGCCGGTAGTGAATTTGTTTATCCGTCTAGCGTATTACAGTACCTTGAAATTTTTATTTTTTTTAATGATAATCACACATAGGGGAACTTGCTCAATTTGTGCAGCTTATCTTAATAGTATAAAAGTCGACTTGTTAACATTGGATTTCAAGACCAATATTCAATTAGTAAACATATTATAATCATAAAGGATAGAAGCCCATCGTTACCAAAATTGGATGCAAATGAGGATGAAGGGCCATCACCTTATTTTTTCAAACTTTTCTATGCCTTTTTATCCAAAGGTGGGAGATATAAGTAACAAGATCCCTCTCCCCCCGCGCTGATCATTATTGGTAGAATTCATACTGACAATCGAGGGTTAACAAGTCCACTAACGTAGATAGTTAACGCGGTATAGGCAAGGATTTACTTGCTCCAGGCCAACTGGATTTCTTTGACAGCATACAGCCGGAATGTGTTCTTCTAAATATCAGTTTCATCAGCAATTTAGACCAAGGACGATTTACAATAACTAGTAAGCCACTGAAAATGGTGCATTTTTACCTTAACTATCTCAAGAAGAATAACTAACCCATTTTCAATGGCCAACTTGGTTTTCAATAGGTTCTACGTATTACATTTGCATTGTTTCATTCTTCTTGTTGCATATTTTATTTGTAGGTGATGTACCGGGAGCACAGTCCTTTTTTATGTTATATCTCCATTGGATTATTTGAAAAAACGTTGTATGACATTTAGATTATGCCGAGCAAGAACAGGAAGTTGAATTCATTTCCATCGAAGCGGATGAGATAAAACAGTTTTTTCTGTATTGTTAGACAACTAGCTCTGAACACACGCGTGGTTGTAACCTTCCTTAAATTAACCTTCGCGTTTGATAGATGCAACTCGGTTTAATCAATATTAAGGTCATTTCTATTGCACGCAGTATAGGGGGGGGGGTTGAGGCATGGAATCATGTGGTTATTTTTTTGCGTTTGGGCAGGATGAAGCAGACGTCACGTATGATTCGGAGGACAGTAAAAGAATATATCGCATTTGACATGTGTCCAAGTTTTTTTTTTTTTTTTTTCTTTATTGATGCAACGGGTGGTCCTTTTTATTGAAAATCGATAGGACAAAGTACCAGACCTATATTATCAGCCACTTTGCTTCTACAGTGAGAAAGTGGGATATCATTTGGGCGCTATATTTAACCATAAAATCAACTGCAAACAGCAAATGGACTTTATTATTCTAAGAATAATAATTACATTTTTTCCGAATGATCCAAATCACATCGCGAGATCAAGTAATAATATTTTATACAACCTTTTTCACTCACGATTAAAATGCCTAATGGTTTTATAGGATTGCATTGGCATAAACGTTAATAAACTACAGAAAAAAGAACTTCTATAATCTGTTTGAATATAATCAATTTTTTTTTCTTCTTACTAAAGCGTTCATGTGTGAGTATCATATATACCAGATCTATGTTATTCATCCAGCATCTATTTTCTTTGCGTTTCTTTTCATGTGGGATCCACATCAAAACTACCCTTGGAATTTCCCCATGTCCATTCTCAGTTGATTCCCATTAATTTCAATCTGTCTTTTTATTTTACTGTTGATAATTTTTGGTCTATCATTTTATATAAGCTATCACGTGTTTCTTTGTCATTTTCCATGGCTTTGATATTCATATAATAATATGACTTTGACATTGAATGACTTTATTTTGTAAAAAAAAAAAATCAACTAACGCCTTTTATTCCCTATTAGGGAGTAGGCGAGGCCTTTATACGCTATCTAGCTTTTGGAGACTGAGTAGGCAGTTCAATCTCCACCGGTAGCCAATCAGAGATAGCTTGCCCATGTCTATCACTAATTATAGCAGCCACCGATGAAGAGGTTGGCAAACAAGTGCTGCCATCTCTTGGACCTAACCCTAATAAGATAGGTCACTGTCTGAAATAATGTGGGTACTATGGTCGATTTTCTTGTGTTTATGGGACGAAAAACCCGAGTTTCCGGAAGGAAAAACCTGCTTGCCCGTGCCAGAGATCGACTAACTCGGAACCGGTCGAAGATAAGCTTAGAAAAAGTTCCTCCAGTCGGCGACTAGACTAGAACCTAGGTCTAACTTCGAGCGGCCAAGCGCAGAGGACGCAAGCGCCGCTTCCATGAGCTACACAGGCCTACTTTATTTTGTCTTTATTATAATTGTGCAATTTCCATATATTGTTCAATCTTTTAAAAGCAGTATTTGCTTTTGTCAATTTTAATTTCTTGTTGGCATTTGTTGGTCAATTTAAGAAGTTTTGCTTCATTCATATTTATTCCAAGTCTAATTTTTTCAGCTGATTTTGCTGGTATATTAGTATCTTTGATATTTCTTATCATAATTCAATTACCATGTTAAATAGTAACCCAGACATTTCGCAACCCTGTATCACAATAATCCTTATCTCAAACCATTCTGATGTTGTGTTCATTGTATAATAATATAACTTTTACCGTCTTTATGTATCTCTTTTATTATTCTCACATACTGTCAGGAATTCCATAACATATAATAATTTCCATAATGTCTATTAGTACTGTCAAAAGCTTTGGCAAAATCTGTACAATGTAAAATTTAGTACAAGAAGGATTTAATTTATTGGACCTAAAATATACATAAAAAACACAACGAATGCTCTTGGTTCAGACCTTAATGATTAACGATTAACATTTCTGACATAAAGGGTGAAGCAAAATGCTTTTCATACTCCTCGTTATCTGATAGGTAAACAGTGAGTGGAAAAATGTTGAAAGTTTATTTTTCACTTGGTTAGTTATATTAATAAATTTAGTTTAATCCTTTATCCAAGTGTGAGCAAACAAAGTTTGTGTCTGAAAGTATCTTCAGGACTGGGGTAAGGTAGTACAACAGCGGGCAATTCGTTGCAAAGGTGGATCAAGCTAACATCATTCCTATCTCAGTATCTCCTGTAATGCAAAACACATCTCCTTGCGGATATGTCTAATGTTATGCATTAAGGGAAGGGCCACTACCCAGACTAGTTTCGACCTTTATTGAGGTCTCTTCAGTGGGAGCCAGGCCCAAGTGGAGATACCAGGCAGAAGCATTAGCGAGGTCATTTCCCTTCCCTTAGGGTAGTGGCTCTTCCCTTAATGCATAATATTATACATATCCGCAAGATGTGTTTTGTATTATGGGAGATACTGAGATAGGAGTGACGTTAACTTGCTCCACCTTTGCAACGAATTTCCCGGTGTTGTACTACCTTATCCCAGTCCTGAAGATACTTTCAGGCACAAGCTTTGTTTGCTCACACTTGGATAAAGGATTAAACTAAATTTATTATAGTCTGACCAAATGAAAAACAAACTTTCAACATCTTTCTCTAAATCCAGAGTAATTTAATGAAAAGGTGGCACACCTTTTCGCAACTCCCATAGGTGGAGATGACCTTGCTAATGCTTCTGCTTGGTTGTTATAGAAGAAGGGAAGCGATCCAATACTCTTGGAGGGTAATGGATGGCAATGCTGTAGCCAATGAAGTTCTAACTGAGGCTCGGCTATTGCTGTTACCCTCCTGCCATGATCAGAGCTTTAATAGCTCAATAACACCTTATCCCTACACTGTCCTCTACAGATAACGGGGAAGATGAAAAGCATTCTTGCTTCGCCCCTTTAAGCCAGTCCTTATAAGGATATAAGGACTGGTATCTCCACTTGGGCCTGGCTCCCACGGAAGAGACCTCAATAAAGGTCGAAACTAGTCTGAGTAGTGACCCTTCACTTAATGCATAACATTCTACATATCGGCAAGGAGATGTGTTTTGCATTATGGGAGATACTGAGATAGGAGTGATGTTATCTTACCCCACCTTTGCAACGAGTTTCCCGGTATTGCACTACCTTACCGCAGTCCTGAAGATACTTTCAGGCGTAAACTTTATTTCCTCACACTTGGATAAAGGATTAAACTAAATTTATTATAGCGAGTGGAAAAATTTATGAGCTAATTGCTCGCCCTGAGCGGGCTTGAATATTAAACATTAGAATTGGAGTTTAAGATGGATTTTAGTCTTTTATGTTTGAAGTAATCGATTGCTTCGTAATTTGTAGTTAGTTGAAACAATTTGTTGGGATGGGGGGGGGTGTACAGATGCTTTTGAAAAGAACTTTGTTACTGTAGTTTGCAGGAAAGTGTAAATATAGAGGAAATCTGTGTCCCGATGGAGTTGCACATTTCTTACGAACCATGGAGCGTTTAGGATCATTCGTAGACATTTATTTTGCACTCGTTGTAACTTCTATGGTTCCAAGCCGGAGAATCGTGAGTATAAGACGAATCATTTATTTTTAAAATGACTGCTTTAAATACTTCTCTGTTGAAGAAAGTGTAGATGAAAAAAAAAATTATTGGTCCTTATAAGGACTGGCTTAAAGAGGCGAAGCAAGATTACTTTTCATCTTCCCCGTTGTCTGTAGATGACAGTGTAAGGATAAGGTGTTATGGTGCTATAAAGCTCTGATCATGGCAAGAGGGTAACAGCAATAGCCGAGCCTCAGTTAGAGTTTCATTGGGTACAGCATTACCATGCCTGAGTACCAATTTTAGTTGCCTTGTACGACATACATTAGCTACATTGGTGCTTTTTTTAAGTAAATCCGACTCTAAAAATTAGGACGATCCCTAGACCACTCAATAGTGGCCGAAAGACCGTCCATCTCAGCGTTGGCTCCACTCAATGATGACCTTCCCTCCCCCACCACCACCGTGCAGAACCGCTCATATTTTCCGAAGAAAAGCATTCACCGACAAAGCCCCTCACCGGGTCGTGCCGGAAAACACCTTCTCCGGAGACTCAAATTGTTCCCTTAGGGCAAAACCTTAAGAGGGGCAAACTCAAACTCTCGAATCTCAGCGTCCAATTAGTCGCCTCTTACGACATGCTTGGATTTGCATTGGGCTGTTCTTATCCCGGCCACCACACGGGGAACGAAAAAAATTAAAAGCTCTAGTCATGGCTGTGTAACGGCAATAGCCGAGCCTCAGTTAAAACTTCATTGGCTAGAGCATTGCCATTTGTTACCCTGGAACTGTTTAGGTAAAGGGTAAAATCTCAAAAAATCAGACGATCTCTAGGCCACTCATTCGTGGGCGAAAGACCGTCTAAATCTCCGCGTTGGTTCCACTCAGTGAAACTCGACCACCGAGCAGAACTGCTCATTCCGAAGAAAATAATTCACCGACAAGAACCCCTCAGCGGGCCGTGTCGGAGAACACTTTCCCTGGAGACTCAAATTGCTCCCTTAGGGCAAAAACCGTAAGAGAGCGAACTCAAAAACTCATCACCCAGGATAACGGCAACAGCCGAACCTCAGTTAACTTCCTTGGTTCAGCATTGCCATTTGTTACCCTGGAAGTACTAAAAAAGACTTTTAAAATCCGGAATTCATTATCCTCGATTGGATAAGAGCATATCATTATAATAAAAAACGAATTGTATTGTTATGGTGTGTTTGGGTTTGTAAACACTTTCTATTTTATATGAAATATTATTTCATATATCAACATTTTACAATTTATATTTTTAGAGATAACAATTTATTTTAAAATAATTACTTGTTATAAAAAGACCTATGAGGAACACCTACCTTGAGATAGCAATGTCTGCCTTTTGCAGGGCTATCTGGGAACCCCTTATGGCAGCATTCACAGCCGACAGGATTCTCTCCTTAAACTTCGCCGAACGCAGAAGGAAAAGATGTTTTTTCTTTCCAGAAGTGACCAATATGTTGTTTTTATATTTTCCCTCTTCCCTGGTCCCGTCCTTAAAGGTGGTGACCCCGTATCCATATTTACGATTGTTGTACCATTCTCCCTCGTATCTGAGTCCGTCTGATCTCTCGGCGATTCCAAATCCACACCGTTTATCGTTCTTCCACTCTCCCATATAAGTTTCAATTACGTTACTGTCGGTGATCTCGTCTTGGCTCACAAAGCTGGTGTTACTGTCCGTGTGAGCGGAGTTGTACGTCACTCCAGAGTGGTTAGACTCGGAACTAGCAGAGCTCATGTTTGATGTTGTACTTCGAACAGACCAAGCAGTCCCTCTCTTGTCGATGTCACCCGTACTCTTCTGTTTTTTGAACCGCAGACCCTGTAAAATAAAAGCTATAGAAGTATGGACAAATATTTAGCAAATTAGATATTCAAATTCTTGGTGGATATATATCTGTTGACTCTATGTACAGTTGACAATTGAATTGATAATTACATGCCACTGATTCCTTTTAGTACTACTTCAGTTTTTTTTTTTTTTTTTTATGTTGAGCCCATACGCGAGAGGTTGGTTGATCAACCTGTAGTACATTAGTACCATTTATTATGGTTGGTGGGTTGGGAAAGAAGGAATTTACGTGCACACTTCATAGAACTGAGCTTGGCAATGCGCCAAGAATAGTCACTTCATGCTGAAGGGGAGAAAGAAATAAAGGATGTACGAATTGGTCACCAACACGCGAAATCACGTGCTTTATACGTAAATTTTCCAACTGTTGTACAAGCAAAATAGTTACCATCTTAAAAACTGGAATTTTCATAAAATAAAAGCTAATTTTTTTAAGTATAATAATAAATACTCATCCCACGAAACGCATTGAGAACCCTAATATTTGAATGGATTCTCCTTCTTCTGACATGCGCAGAAGTGTCGAATGGTCTTGCATCTGTGGGCGTACAGCACTTGTTCACATTTGATTTGAACGCCTGTATTCCTTCGGACACTGTCGGTGCCAGGTTATTTTGCGCCGTAGGCAGAGTTTACAAGTGTGTCCCTTATTTCATAAACTAAAATGTTTCTAATTGACATTAAACAAAATAAAATTGTCTTTCAGGTTAAATTAATAGATAAATTAATAGGGCTTATTATTATTATTATTTTTAATTAATTTGTTATAATTCATTTACAAAAATAAATAAATAAATAAAGTTCTAAAATACCGAAATTTAATATTTTAAAATGTTAACGTTTTAAAATATTTATCTTAACTGAATTTTAAATAGCGGTAAGTCCAAATCATTTAGGTAAGGAACAAAAAAGAACCAAGAGTTAAATAGTGTGATGTGTGAAGGATAAGGAAAAAGAATCGATACCTAAATCATATATCACTATTTAATTTTAATATTTTAGTAAAGTATGAATAAAGCATAGCTTGAAGTTTTGCGCCCCTTCATGGCTTGCGCCCTAGGTGGTAGCCTAGTTTGCCTAAATGGTAGCGTCCGCCTTGCCTTAGGAAACATAACAAGGGGAAGACTGTTCAACAGTGCAACAGTTGCAGGGATGAAGAAGGATGAGGAGAAGAAACTTGTTCTGTAGGATTCAAGGTGCACTTTGAAGGGATGTTGAGCAGCAGCTGCACTTGTTCCAATGAGCTTAGTACTACGTGGGGGAATTATTGATGCCATTTCAGATGAACATGGAAATATTTGTAGAATACACAAAGGGCGGAGACCAACGATCGTATATTTCTTTTCTATGGGCATGAAACTTCATTTAAGTAATACAAAATAAGAGGGGATTAGTGACACTATTAAGGGTATCAAAGGTGTTGACATTGGATCTATTAATCTCATAGAGATGTTGTTTTGCCAACGTTATATTGCTTCAATGGAAATATGTAAGCTGGATAATTTCTGGGCCGGATGTCATCTCCTAGGGAACTGTTAGACTCCACGAATTCTGGGCTCGAGATTATATATGACTCACAATAAGAATTCATTGTTGAATGGTGATGGGACCGAATCACTTGAAACTTTCTTCCGAGCAATAAATGTTTTCAACGATTCCTTTCTCCCCCTGCATCCAGGGATTCTGTTTGGTCTGTACTCCCCTTTGTTGCGTATAACTTTTGCTTCGAAAGACATTACTTAAAGCAATTTACCGCTGCCATTTGGACACTTATTATTCGTCCAGGGGCTTTCATCCTTTCCTAAGAAAATTAAGACTTCATGGATCTCCATCTTAAGAAACTCCTGCATCAATCTACTGAGTACCAAATTTATAGGTAGGTGATTGCTTACGGGTTCAGACCCTTGATGACACTTAGCTTTAACAGTACCTTGGTAGACGTTGCAATTTAATAGTCCCTCCAATGGAATCACTGACCATTACTCATGGGGAAAAAATGTGCCGTTCTCCTAAACAATGGTCTTTTTGGAGGAATCACTATCTGCATTTCTGTCAGCGCTTAAACTTTACCACTAAAGTGGGTAATCATTGCGACATTGACTGTTTCAAATCATCCTCCTGTGACAATCTGCGTATATGATATTAGAACAATTTAAAAGTATATATTTTTATTTTAAAAATTAAATATTCTCAATACAAGAGTTTGAAAATTCACCGTTGTTTAGCTGCTATTAATATGTATATATTGGTAAACTTTTTCATTGTTTTTTTTCCATTTGGTTCTATAGTAAATTAAAATTACCAAGAATTATATGCTTGTTTAATTCTTTATCCAAATGTACACAAACATACACGTAACAAGGCATATATATAGAGTCTGATAACTTCACATCAATTGCCTTAGTATCCCATAATACAAACACACACATCCTTTCGGACGTGCTATGAATTAAGAGAAAGGACAAGAAGAATATAAATTCTTGGCAGCTTTCATTTAAAATAATATATATATATATAATAGTAACTGAAAATTATAAATCTTTAAACTTTTTATTTGAAATTCAATTTATAATAAAATAAAATTCTGAAATTTAAGTTTGAAAAGAAACACCTATTTAGAATATGTATTAAATTATGTAAATATAATGAATACAGCGATATGTATAACTACTAAATAAATAAGTATAACAAAATGTGGTTATCGACTCGTAGAAACAAATCTCTTATGAAATGAATTTACTCGTGGAGTTTTTCAGATGTTTATCAAAGAAAACGTGATTCGATAAAATTTATACAATTCTAAGTTACGTTCATCATACTGCTTATGCACAAAAAACATTTTCACTTGCAGTTAGCTTTCAGTAATGTGTTTAATTCGAAAGGCATGCCCTCTATCGGGCATTTTGAAGTTCGCTGTAAACTGTTCTAAATAACTCAAAGTTAAACTGTCACTATATAGATGCGAAATCATGAACAGATTGCAGTTTTCTTAAGCAGAGTTGATCTTTTGCTTTTTTTTGTTTGTTTGTTAATAGAAAGATAAGGTTGTGGTAAGTCTGTATCTTATTTCGTGGAATTTCAAAGACATAAAAAAAGAAGGACCCACATTTGAAAAAGTGAAAAGATGTTTACAACTATCATATTAAGAGCAACACCTTATTGCGAGCGTAACCCAGATTCCTTTCATGTTGGCATCAAATCCATTTTGTTGTGTCTCTTTTAGGTTACTCCCACACTTGAGTGTATCGGAATGCATTAACACAAGCTCTTCTCAGACTTGCACATGTCTTCTGCTAGCAGTTGCTTCCTTGTATTGGTCATCTGTGCATTTTCTTTTAATACTCGATTGAATATTACTGCATCACCGGAAATTCACGTTCTTATAAATCATCACTTTCTTAAAGAGGTATTTTTTAATCAAGAATAAAAAAGCAAAAACTGAGTTATTGGCTTACAATTTACTGAGATAAAACAAAAAAACAAATAAACGATAGCCACGGGTGTGTTGTTTCGATGCATCATTTGAATTATCTACACGTATTCCATCCTGCGAATACAATCTCATCTCCTATCACAATCTCTCTCTCCTAATAAACAAACTTCTATGTAACACATTCCTGGAACCTAGGAATGTGTTGTGTTTTTGTTGAAGTAATTCAATTACGTAAAATTTTCGGACGATTTTTTCAATCACATCTTTCGCGTGCTTCATCATCGTAAACGAACCAAACAAAAAAAAAATGCTCCTGGGTATTTTGTTCTGTAGAGGGTTTTCCCACTGTGACTTTTTATATCTGCAGCTATCTCTCCTTTTTTATTGTCGTTCTCAATTTTCAACTCTTTCTTACACGACGCACGTGGCAATGAAAACCCGAACCCTAACGATTTCTCCAGGCAGCTCTTTGCCGATAATACGTGACCTACAAAATCACGTGACTCGGTGTCGCTGCCATTCAGGTAAGATCGACCGCCACTGTTTCTACCCTTCAGGACGTGCTCCGAACGTGTACCTGTATCTTAACGTCTCGTTGGACAAGTGAAGATAAAAGTAAGTGGGGCAGAGAATTTTAACGTTGAAACAAGACAAAAATTATTCATTCAATGCTAGCCAAAGGGGGGGGGGGAGAAGCCAAAGCAATTCAAGCAGTCACATGTCGTTTGAATTGATTAAGTATTGATAATATATCTGTTGTATTCATCTCGATCGATTAAGTAATGTTTATGGGAATTATTTATTCCACAATCAATAATTGGTTGATTCGGTGCTAGTGAAATTCAAATAAAGAAGGCCAGCAAATTAGATTGAAAATATATTGAAAACATGTGTTTCCATCTATCTTGGGGAATTCACATTAAAAAATAATTCAAATAAAAAACAGTATTAGCAGCAGGTGCCACCTGGATAATGTTTTCCAACTTGCGTGTGTCACCACCGGTGGCGGCTCGTGGCTTGAAATCGTGGGGGTACTGCAACTTTGGAAATATACATACACACTGTAAGTACAGCGTATACGTGTTTGGATAAAATATCAAAATGATGGTAAAAGCTAAAAAAAAAATTAAACATGAAACAATATTGTTTATTATCGTTAAAATTATGCAGTTTGGTATAATTCAAAATTACCTAAAAATAAAATCTATTATCATAACCCCAATAATGTTATAAAATAAAAACTATAAGAAATGTTATGTCTTTAATTGTAATGTCCAAATATTTAAAGAGACGGAGTAAACACGATAAGAACTACGAACTGGCGCAAACTGCATATAAACAACAATGGAACTGCGCGACGGACAGTGCCGCATTACGTAATAGCTTCCATCTCACTATGACGTGCATATGCTTGCGCGCGTAGTAATACGACACTGTAGTAAACACAGAGCCGCTAGCGTCCTTCGCCCTCATAAGTGCTACAAGATGGATTTTTATTATTATTTTTTTTTTACAAAATAAGAGAATTGTATAGGATTGCTGAAGATAAATTAAATATTACAAGCAAATATAAATAAATTAATAAATATATTTATATATCGAGAAAAATTGGGGGTGCTGCAGTTCCGCAGTGCCTATGCACGAGCCGCCACTGGTCACCACATTCTTTGTGAATATCTACACCACTAATCTACAATAAGTAAAATATAAGTAAAAACATCCACGATAATTATTTATTTATATACTTTCATTTTGTCGTAGAGACCTTTGAATCAGTGTCAATTTCAGCATGAATTTGACACTGATTGATTTGACAAAATTGATAAACATGAATCAATTTTGAATCAAGGGCGTTGTTCTAGTTTTGTGAACATGTTCTAGTTTACTGTTCAAAGCGCTACTATCTACATGCCACACGTAGATTTCCTGGTTGGCCGAGTGGTTAGCGTATTTACTGTCCAACCGACAGGTAGGTTCGAATCCCACGTTGCATGGGTATTGATGATTTTGATTGTCTTTAGGTAAAAGATGAATTTCATCGCCCGGTGTGAGACTATCTCACGGCTATTTGGAGGTCTGAAGTGGCTAAATGTTTGGCTTCTAGAGCAAGGTTTCTGGACTGTAAAAAATAATAAAAATACAAAAATAATTAAAATTAATCAAAAAATCCCCCTTAACCTACTCACTGTGCTAGTGGACTATAAATTTACAAAAACCTTTTGTGGGTGTGAGCGACATAAAAGAAAAAATAAGATAATTTGGATGATTAGTTAATACAGAAATTCTTTTCTGATCTTTTCTGTAAGCAGGATTGTGGGTATCACACCAGGCAATGAAAATCATGTTTGTTAAAGATCTTCAGAGAAAAACGTGCAGTGGGATTTGAACCCATCGTTTGGCTGAAAATTATCCATTCGGTTAACCAGACCGAAAAGTATTCCCCCCCCCCCCCCAAAGCTGACAATAGACAACATCGCGTACATTCTCAGTGACGAATTAAGATAACCTACAACACATTTTACCAGGAGAGATTATTAATAAGGAGATAAATTAAATTCCCTTTATTATTATTATTATTATTATTATTATTATTATTATTATTATTATTATTTTGAAAAAGGAAATTGATAATTGATCAGTACTAATGTTAATATTACAAAATAGACATTTCTTCCTACAAAATATTGATTTCGAACTAAATCAACAGGAAAAAAAAAATAGTGACTGATAGGGATAGTAACCAAAATGAACACTAGTTTACATTGTCCAACTTTATTCAGATACATTTCAATAAATTTTAGAAAAAACCCACATAATAAGAAACTTGTTAAAATTCACATATCAGAATGACACAGTTCATAGATTGTATAAAAGAGAATAAATGCACGTAAACACAAATAAATAAAAAATAAAAATAAACAAATTGGAATCTATGAACTAAGAATGTATCATTTTGTGTAATTTGTTCCAATAGAGAGAAAAATATAACGAATAATATGTGTTCCAATATGAAGAATAAACTTAATTTATATTTATTTTAAGAAAATAAGTAAAAGGTGTTCAAAATAATAAACACACACAAACACAGTATCAACAATATAATACAATAACTTTTTATAGTGAATTTCACAATTACACAGAATTATATAGGATGTATGTTGGTTTTCAAACTTAAATAAATAAATTAATTAATTAAATAAATTGAAATAAAAAATCACTAAATAAATAAAACAAAATATACTTCATGGACTAACGCTTGTACTCGAATTAGTTGAGATTTTACGATATAGGTTATGTGGGAAGGACTGGCATAAGAGTTGTCTACCATTAACTGATAAATAATTATAAAGTGGCTTTTTAGGCAGATTTCCAAAATAAATGAATAAATGAAATAAAAAATGGCTCTGTATACTGCGTTGCAGATGCCTCAAATATTGAATAGTTTTAAAGTGCAACCAGAATCTTTCAACGTGAATGATTACAAAGAGTACCAAGCTGAACGACACATTTCTTTCTTTTTGATAATACATTTAATCGTTTTTAAATATTTTATTTTATTTTATTGTAAAATTAGGAACTTAGTGGTGCAAAAGTTCTTGTTTCATATGATTGTAATTAGGTTAAAATGTTAAAAGTATTTTATACTAATAGTACACGCAATTAAAAGTACTAAATGTACTTTTTAATTACGTGTGTTCTCTGGCGGGTTTGAAAGTTTTGCGGATGAAATTACGCAAGTCCCATTCTGAAAACGTTTAGATGCTGCGACAAGTTCAAACATGTTTGAAAATCAGGCGCTCCTAACTTTACGTGTGGATTGTGCTACTAAGGCCAGCGCACAGGCTGACAGCCGTCCGTGGTTGTCGACACCTCCGAGCGCGAGTGAAGTACGGAGGTATCTATTCTAGAAAACGTGCGGTCACAAGCAAGGTCAATGCGATGCGCTGCAGCCCGGTACGCCTGTAGTGGGCACTGTCGCCTTTTTGTGATGCGATACAGCCTACTTCGGCGATAGGGTGTGCTTAGCTTTACGTTGAATACGAGACCGATGATACTCGACTCTCCGTTAAATTTCAGGATTCTTGAAGTGTTCCGTCGTAGGAAAAGTTTGCGAAACCCTGTTTTAGACAGGGGTCTTAGAAAACATGATTTAAAAATTATCTAATCAATCTTGTCTTAAGATGCTTGCAACTATAAAGGAAATGTATCCTTATTGACAACCCAATAAATAATATCTTCTCTGAAACTATATTTACGTAATGAATTAACATAGTTATTGATTCTCTAATATCTTGATACCAACATTTGTATCCTAAAACCGGGTACCACAGGTTTCATACACGAGAAGTCCCCCAATACGCCACTCATTTAATCACCTTTTTTTTAAATCACGTTTGTTGGAAGAATAACAGGTAATCTTCTACAACAACAGATGAATTTCTTCATTCCAATTGTGATTTCGCTCCACTAGGCAGAATTAAATCAACGCTTCGAATTGCACAATGCGAATGTCTAGGAGGAAGCTGATGACTTTGTTTTGATTTCCTGCTGTTTCGATGTTTGTGTACACGAGCAAGAAGTCGCCGACCTTGAGTGTGTCGCTGACCTTGAACCTCGGCAGTGGTCAGTGTTTCTCTTACTCAAGAGAGAGAGAGAGAGAGAGAGAGAGAGAGAGAGAGAGAGACATCTGCACGTGATTTATCCCACCACTCATGTGGAGAGGAAGGACTAACGAGACGGATGAAAGTGACTTTGTATTCTTCGGATATGAGACAGTCGCACATGGACTTCGTCCAACTCTGTAGGGAAGAGAGAGAGAGAGAGAGAGAGAGTTCCGTTGTCTATTGCCATGTTGCCAAGAGTTTCCTGTGAAGGAAAAATGCTGGACAATGGCTACCAATGATACAATTCAATTACTCATATTCTAGCCAGGGACGTAAAGGTAAAGTTGCTGATAACTTTTCAGTATTATGTGAATAATGAAAATGATTTACTTCTAAAAGAAGACCAAGGAAGGATTCAACCGTTACTACAGTCATCTGGCTTCTCATTTAATATTACAAAGGATGCCTAAAATTCTTCCTGATGAGCTAACGGGTGAAAATCTGAAAAATATATGTCAAACGCTTTTTCTTAAGAAATTCCCAAGAAATCAATTTTCATTTCAATTATAGAACATCACCCTTTAGTTGGAGAAGACATGGGTTCGTCCAGGAAGCAAAGAGCCTTTATCATGGCTTTCCAATTAAATTCGAGTGAATCGGTCTCGTACGGGGGTGGAGGATTTTCTTTCTCCCATGAACTCCGGTTTTTCATCCCGCAAAGCATGCAAACTATCAAGACAATGGACATAGGAGACTGCGGAAATAAGGATCGACCAACCTATTCTGTTTGATTTAGTTTTGAAAGCCCTGCATCGTACAGCGTGGGTTTAGGCCACTGTTTTCCAACGTTTTTGGACCATGCCCCACCTCAACGCCTCAAAGATTTTGATGCTCCCCCCCTCCCTAGCATAATACTCAGCCAAGTTTTGAAAAAGTATAAATATGTACTTTAAATAAAAAAGGAGCATAGGTGAAACTGTTTTTAATTTGACTTTCTTCAATGAATATCAATTTTATATTACACTTTGTATATTATAAAACGTAAATCGAACTGAACCCGGGAAAATAAAATACAAATTAATGCGATCCTTGAGCTTGATGTCTGCTGCAAAGAGTTTTTATTTGAGGTACTCATTTAGTCATTTTCAATCTCAAATTCCCATGGTTTGTGGTATCCAGACGATTTCTTTTTTTCAGTAGCAAGCCATTTACAGCACTAAAGCCACATTCAACTAAATATGACGACGGGAATGGCAATAGTATTTTTTATTTTTTTATTTTTATTTATTTATTATTTTTTTTTTTGCAAAACGAGTTGAATTTCGGTATTTTGTTTCTGTCTCGTCACAAAGCCATGCCATTGTTCCTTTTATGTTGAATTAATTTCTAATGGACTCATCATTTTGCTTTTCTGGAAGTTCTTCTTGATACTGTATTTATGTTGACTGCTGTATTAGTGATGTCAGCTTTTTTTCTCGGAAAGTCAGGGTTGCAACATCGACAATTTATCGCCAACAGTGGTGAGTGTTTTGAGTATATCGGTGATGAGGTGACGAATGCAACGTCATTTTCTAATTGTCCCCCCAAAATATTCAAATTGCCCCTCTGTGGGGCGTACGCCCCATGTTGGGAAACACTGGTTTAGGCGTAAGCGTAAAACAAAAAGGAAGGATGTGGATCTCAAAGAGCAGCAAAAGAACTAAAAGAACTTATTTTTAAGTAAGGTGTTTTTTTTATCATGCTATATTTATGCGTTTTTTTTTCTCTGCTGCATTTAGATCAAGCCAAACGGTATATAATTTTGTAGCATTAAGCTCCACAGAAGAGGTACCGCTTCTTGTATTATCATGCAAGTAACTTGCAATTAGTTATTATAATGTACGTTAATGTGATGAGGAGTAATTGTAAGCAGGTAAAGACATCCATGCATTACATAATAACCTGCACATAATCATTCCCGCACACCAACAAAAAAATTATACGAGTATTAAGAGCAGACTTTCCCATCTCTTTCTCGTGTCGCACGAAAGTATTTTTTTGCGAGATCTGTACCGAGAAAGTTTATTATAATATTCCATGAATCCTCTAGTGACTTAAAGCCAATATGATGTGTGTCTTGGGCACACTCTCACACATCTGTAATACCAAAGAATTATGGGAAGTCTTAAAAATATATTTGCAGTATACGTGTCACAGCAAACGCTATAACATTCCCATTGTTATGCTTTTACACCCTCTGTCCAAAAAGAAACCGAGCTTTTCGAAAATAGAAGAAACTAGTGGCGCCACCTGTTGTATCTTTTTGTTGTCAAAAGCGGCAACCTTCGTTAGTGGTGGGTCAACTGTTTATGACATTTGTTTCATTAGAAGTCCAGTTATAATGCCAAGAATGACAGCGTGTTTTGACGAACGGTCGGAAAATGAGTTTCAAACAAAGAGCTGCGATTGACTTTTGTGTTAAACTTGGTAAACGTTTTACCGAAACGCATCAAATGCTTCAAAAAACATACGGTGATGAATGCTTATCTCGTACTCAAGTTTACGAGTGGTTTAAGCGATTTCAAAGTGGTCGTGAGACACTTGAGGGCGACGAAAAGCTGGGCCGTCCAAAAACTGGACTGCGCGAAGTTAACATCCAAAACGTTTCATCAAAGAAAACCCGAAATCGTCCGTGAGATTAATCGAAGATGAATTGGGAATTCCAAAATCAACTGTGCATAACATTTTGACCAAGAACCTGGGCCTTAGTAAATTGAATTCGCGATTTGTTCTCCACAAGTTGACTGACGACCAAAAAAAGTATCGAATTGAACACTGCAAGAACCTCATTAAAACCGCTCGTAAGGACTCAAACTTTCTTGAAACGATCGTTACTGGTGACGAAACGTGGTATTTTGAGTAGGAGACCGAAACAAAGCGCCAGTGCTGAGTGGAGAACACCAAAAGAGGGGGGCATCCGAAAAAAATCGCTTGGAGAAGTCAAAAGTAAAGACAATGCTGATTTGTTTCTACGATTCCATGGGCATTATCACAAAGAATTCGTTCCGCCTGGACAAACGGTCAATGGTGAGCTTTATGTCGAAGTTTTGAAGCGATTGATAGCGAGACTTCGTCGCGTACGGCATGAATATCGTGATGACCGATCGTTCGTCAAAACACACTGTCACTCTTGGCACTATAACTCGGCTTCTAATGAAACAAATGTCATAAAAGTTGACACAACACTAATGAAGGTTACTGCTTTCGACAACAAAAAGATACTACAGGTGGCGCCACTAGTTTCTTCTATTTTCGAAAAGTTCGGTTTTTTGTTGGACAGAGGCTGTATTTCTAAAAAAGAAAACCCATTATTAGTGAATGCCAAGATGGTCAGCGACCAGCTTGGCGGTTTGTTCGCCAAGATGGTCGCTGACCTTCGATAGAAGATAGCACAATAAGAAGAAGTGAATTTCTAAGATATCTTCAAGCCTCTCTCTCCACTAATAAACGACCACCTGTAAGCATTCGCCATTATCGATCAACTGGGAATCTCTTCTTGCATCTATATTACCCATCTTTGGACAAATGCCATGGAAAAGCTTGGGGAATGTTAAGGTGGGTCCCTTCGTATCTCTAAGGAATTAGACGTATTGGTTTAGCACAATAGCCTATTAAGTAAGCCACCATCACGCAGTCTAACTTCTGACATTTGTCATTTGGTTGCTAGCTTTCTGTTTGGATTCACCTAACATACGATGGTGGTTGGAATATTGGAGTTTCACAAGCAAACATTCCTCAGATTTTTCTTTAATTATTTTAATAACTATTAATAAATAGTGAATAACATTTAAATTACTTATTAGTAAGTGATTTATGTGAATTCGATTTAAATGTCTTACATGAAGAATACTTTTCTTCAGGTCCCCTGATTTCTCGACTAGAGACCTCCTTCTTGGAGTTGGTTGGTCACTTCTTGCTTTAAGGACAAATCCCCCTCGACAATCATCCACCCTTCGATCCCTTTCGCTTACTGGTTCCATGTGTTCGCTGTGCAACGAGGTCATGGATGAATGCACATTTTTC
Organism: Typopeltis vanoorti; assembly: GCF_054136105.1. NCBI lineage: Eukaryota > Metazoa > Arthropoda > Arachnida > Uropygi > Thelyphonidae > Typopeltis > Typopeltis vanoorti. The sequence goes on from NC_143557.1 coordinate 129,218,232, forward strand.
GGACGGTAATGTGAAGCCAAACCAAATGGTGCACTGCTCCGAACTCCATAGCCGTGTCTCATTCCTTTCATCCATTGGCCCTGGTAGGTTCCTGAATAAAGAAAGAAGAAAGTTGTAATATTTTCATTTCGATTTATAAGATAAGATCTTTTTTCGTTTGCTAATTTATTTATGAGGTTTGCTAATTTAGTTAGCCAATCTTTGTCGTATAAGATGGCCTTCGTGAAAAATCTGAATTATAATAATAGTTTATAATTAATCTTTATAATGAAAGTAATTAGAATAATTAACAATTAATCTAAACGGTAAATAATTACAATACTTTGTAATTAATCACTGACAAATGATTAATACTTGTGTGGAATAATATAGCGAACATGAGCGCTATTGTGAGAATCATGTGACAAACTTGGCAGTAAAAATCCATTATAATTATGGTTGACTGTAGTTGACTCAATAATGCAAACAGTTTAGGTAGGAGCTTGCGCCACCTTTACAGGTCATATGTGCGTCGTACATGCAGGGCAACTCGAAGGTGGCGAAAGTGGAAATAGCTTCATTAATTTCAATATTGTTTTTTCTTATCTGATATGATAGTCCGTTTCCAATATTCATTCATTATAAATGCTTATCTATATATTAGAATAATAGTTCGCATAAGAATCTCACACCAAGATACTGTATACGAAAAACATACGAGGATATCTATTCTATATATATATAAGGATAAGCCGAAATTTGAAACGTTTTAATGTCACGTTTATTGTCTCTTCATTCTTTTGAAACGTCCAACAATAATGTGTTTGCCTTCATGAGACAAACACATTGTTGTCACATGTCTCGAGTCATCAGAATTGAAGGAGAACCGGCTTACCAGCCGGAAACTCGGGGGGGGGAGCTCCCCTAATAAGAATATAAAAAGATAAGTTATCTTCATAATTCTCCTACTAGTATGTACTAGGTGTTTTACAGAGCTTTCCAGACCCCCCTCGTCGTATTTCTGCTTTCCGGCTATTAAGCGGAGGGTTCGAATTCTGCAGTGGGCTCAAATCTTTGTAATTGTGTAAGTAAGAAATGATTTTCACTTCCAGGTGTGATAACATCCTAGCTATTGGAGGCCTGAAGTGGCTAGGAAAAGTTTCATGCTTGGTCTGTAGAGTAGGGTGTCCGGATTATGTAATAAATAAGTAAATAAATAATAAAAACATCAGGTACCCTCAAAAATACAGGATTAAAATGGAGAAAAACATACTAATAGAAAAAGGATAGAAGAAATTGTGCAGAATTTTTATAATGATCTTTATGCAACTAAGTGTCAAGTTTCAGAACCTATCATTCCAAAACCAAGCAATATACCAGATGTACTTCCAGAAGAAATAGAACACGTACTTAAGAAAATGAGTAAAGGTCTCATGACTTGATCATGTTAAGGCTGAAGAAATCCAACTAGGTGGACCAATTATTTTCAAAGCCTTGGCTGCCAGATTCACGTGGTACTTCAAAGAAAGAAAGATTCCAGAGGAATGAAAAACCTCAAAACCATACTTCTATTCAAAAAAGGGAACAAGGAAGACATAAAAAACTATTGTCCAATCTGTCTACTCTCTCACATATATAAGATCATGAACAGAGTAATACTGAACAGAATCCAAAACACTCTCGAAGACAACTCCAGCAGAGAGCAGGCAGGATTCAGAAGAGGCTTCTCCACAATAGATCATATCCCAGTCATTTCACAACTAACAGAAAAATGCAGAGAATACCGAATCCCTCTATGTTTCCTCTTTATTGATTTTAAAAAAGCATTTGATACCATAGAACACAATGCAGTCATCAGTGCCTTACTGGAAATAAATGTGGATCCTACTTATATCCACATGATAAAAGAAATTAACAAAAATCAGACCACACAAATAACCCTATTTGATCAACCTACAAATATTGATATAAAGAGAGGGGTCCGCCAAGGCGATGTGATCTCCCCAAATCTATTTACCAGCACTTTAGAATACATTCTGAAAAAAAAAAAAATAGACCTAAACGGAGGAATAAGCATAGATGGTGAAAAGCTACAAATTCTTATGTTTGCCGATGATCTAGTACTGATATCCCACAACCCAAAAGACCTAGAAGAAACGAGTGAAAAAGTATACACAAACAGCAGTAAGATAAGCTTAGAAATGAATCTAGAAAAAACAAAATGGATCAAAAACATCTACACAAGTGACAGTCACCTCTGTATTAATAACATCCCTATAGAACAAGTCGACTCCTACAATTACTTAGGACAAACAATAAAAATGAATAACGATTTATCTGAAGAACTAGCAAAAAAGAAAGAAAGTTGCATGGCTATCATTCAACAGACTAAAAGAAACACTTACTGATCCAAACCTTGACATCTCTCCGAAGGCAAAACTATTTAATAGTGACATACTTCCATCACTCACATATGGATCAGAAACATGGAACAGGACAAGAAAAGAAGAAGAGATTCGCAGAATAACTCAGCGTGCAATAGAACGCAGGATTTGTAACATCAGCAGAATGGAACATGTTAGAAACACGGAACTAAGAAAGAGATCAGGTATAAAAGATGTAACTGTAGTATATGAAAACAGGATGAGATGGGCAGGTCACATAGCCAGACTCAGGGATAACGATTGGACATATAGAATACTCAACTGGCAACCAAGAATAAAGAGAAAAACCAGGAAGACCACCTACAAGATGGGAAGATCCACTAGTGAAATCTATGGGTATAACATGGAAGAGAGAGGCTCAAGATCGAGATCATTGGAGACATCTTTGTGACCTGCACTCATGGAGAAATCATGAGTGAAACACGAGTCCATCAAGATAATCAAGGTAAAACTCTAAAAAAAAAAAAAAACGCCCGAAAAGCTCGTTTACAGGAGATGAAACTAGTGATGCTAATTAAGTTAACAGTAATAATTAGTAGTTACATGTTCCTTCAGTGTTTAATCACGCGCGCACACACACACACACACATGTATGAAAGGTTGTTGACAAGAAGAAGGTTTGTTGATGACAAGAGGGAGGTTTGTTGCCAAGCAACAGTTCTCCTATAATTAGTTAACCTTGACATAAATATGCGATATTTATACGTCATATACCAACAGTTCTTTTTGTATATAACTTTTCATATATTTTGTAATTATCACCTTGAAACTATTTCAAGGTATGCAGCTGTTCAAACAACAGGTGTGCCCATCTGCATGACGATGCATATGCCAAAGTAAACCATCTGTGGAAATTCCCCCATTTAAAACATATTACCACAGATGGTTTGCTTTCAGTAATCATATCCCAAAGAGTTTGGCCAAGAGAACTGCAAACATATAAACAGCAGTTATACCATATCGCTAATGCAAGTGGAATATAACTGGATGTGAATCCAGTGAATTCCAATAATTGAATTCTAACTACATACTTCATTCTTATTCAGAATAAAGTATGTAGTTAGCAGCTCAAAGTTCGTGATTCCAATTTATTTTCAGAATATACATAAAGGATAAACAACCAACAGTCAAGTGTAATTAACAGAAAAACAAAAATTGGTTATAAAAACGTATTGCTAAAACCCTTAGTATTTTAATAATAATTAATTAAAATCCACTGCACTCATTTAATTGTGAAGACTCTAAGATCATAGCTTTCAATGGTAAATGATTTTCACCACCCGATGTGATCCCACACACTTGCTTACTGGAAGGCTGGAAACTCATACTGAGCTCTAGAGCCGGATTATAAAATAATAATAATAATAATAATTTTTTTCTCGTTTTTCGAGTAAATAATGATCGGTTTCTTTGGCAAAACGGATATTTTTTTAAAAAAAGTAAAGTAACATTTTCGGTTTTTTTTAAATTGTTTTTCTCTTTAAGTTTTCATATCTGTAGCTAACTAATTTACTAAGTCTATTACACTTAATCAAGAAAATAATTAATGTAGTAATAATAATTTATTTGAATTATTATTATAACTAATTTTACAATAACATTTTGATTAAATATTGTTTAATTTCCATATTATGTTTTTATGGAAAAGGCTTTATTTTCCCCTCATCTGTAACCTCTCTCTCTCTCTCTCTCTCTCTCTCTCTCTCCAACCATAATACATTCAATGAATCTAAAACATCAGCAGGTTCCGTCACAAGCCTAGGTAATGACGCCAATTTATGAGCACAAGGAAAAACACCACTGGCCTCCCAAGTCATAAGCTGTAGCATTAATAATTAATTACGTTGATAATTGTCACACAAATCACGTCATTGTATCGGTCTCCACGAAAATGGTAGGCATAAATCGACCAAGTTCATATTAAGCGCTGGGTTCTCTATCTGTCCGTTACTACTCTGTTGAATTATTGAAGAGTGTAATTCGTCTTGAATTGCTTCTTTGCACGAGGCCGAGATTGGTGTAGTGAATAAATAAAAACTTATATTAGAAAAAACGATACATTATAGACCACCTCTTTCCATAGCGTTCAGATTTAAAAAAAAATACATAAAGAAAAAGCAAACAAATAAATTGAAGTATCCTTTGTTATTTTCGATCAAGTAGAAAAATGTTTTATAGAAATCCTAAAAGTTTCGATGTGAATTCAAAACTTAAAATTACATATTTTTCCGAATGATTGCCATGGTATTGCACTACTTACACGAAGCAGCAAGTCAGCCAAAATATCCAATATATTTAATTTTCGACAGTACTGCAACCTTCAAATCTTTGTAAACAAATAACAAATAAATACACCCTCTGTCCAAACCGAACTTTTCGAAAATAGAAGAAACTAGTGGCGCCACCTGTTGTATATTTTTGTTGTCGAAAGCGGAAACCTTCATTAATGTTGTGTCAACTGTTTATGACATTTGTTTCATTAGAAGCCGAGTTATTGTGCCAAGAAAGCGGTCAGAAAATGAGTTTCAAACAGAGAACTTCGCTTGACTTTTGTGTAAAACTTCGTAAAAGTTTCACCGAAACGCATCAAATGCTTCAAAAAGCATACGGTGATGAATGCTTATCCCATACTCAAGTTTACGAGTGGTTTAAGTGATTTCAAAGTGGTCGTGAGACGCTTGAGGACTGGACTGAGCGAAGTTAACATCCAAAAAGTGCGTGATTGATTTCATCAAAGAAAACCCGAAATCGTCCGTGAGATTGACTGAAGATGAATTGGGGATTCCAAAATCAACTGTGCACAATATTTTGACCCTAGAGTTTAGGCCTTCGTAAATTGAATTCGTAATTTGTTCCCCACAAGTTGATTGACGACCAAAAAATGTATCAAATTGAACGCTGCAAGAACCTTATTAAAACCGCTCGTAAGGACTCATTCTTCCTTGAAACGATCATTACTGGTGACGAAACGTAGTGTTTTGAGTATGAGCCAAAAAAACAAAGCGTCAGAGTGCTGAGTGGAGACCACCAGAAGAGGGACATCCGAAAAAAGGTCTCTTGGAGAAGTCAAAAGTAAAGACAATGCTGATTTGTTTCTACGATTTCAAAGGAATTATCCACAAAGAATTCGTTCCGCTTGGCCAAACGGTGAATGGTGACTTTTATCTCGAAGTTTTGAAGCGATTGATAACGAGAATTCGTCGCGTACGGCATGAATATCGTGATGCAGGCTGCTGGTCACTTTTGCACGATAATGCACCACCTCATCGTTCGAACATTGTGAGAGAGTTTTTGAGCAAAAAAAAAAACAAGTTTGTGTGTTAGATCACTCGTCGTATTCACCTGATTTAGCACCCTGTGACTCCTTTCTCTCCCCCCCCCCCCCGACTTCATTTGCCGATGAAAGGAAAGCGATACGACACAATTCAAAACGTTCAAGCAGCAGTAACCATGATTCTCAACAGTATTCCATAAACCGATATAAAAAAAAAACTAATTTAACGAATTAATTGATCGTGCCAAACGCTGTATCGAAACTGAGGGAGAGTATATTGATTGAAATAAATGATTTGAATAATTATAATTAGCCTGTGTTTTATTTTCTATCAAAAGTTCGGTTTCTTTTTGGACAGAGGGTTTATATGAACACTTAAAGAGTTTGCCTCTTTTAGGAATCGTATCACAATAAATTATTATTTTCTGTCATTCCCTGTCGCATTAGATCAGCAATATTTCCAACTAAAGGGTATTAATTATTGCCGATTTTTTAGGGAGTTATTGACTAACGTAAAAATTATCCATATAATAACTTTAAAATAAAAATACAGTATATTTAACTAATGCAAAAGCAGACGAAACTTGTCAGATATTTTCCCGCCTTTTAGGAGTACAACGTCCAGTGAAATCTACGATTATTATTATTATTTATTTATTATTTTAATTTTCCTACCTGTCCACAGTAGGAGTGCTGTTGATCGAATATTTCTTAGAATAAAAATTAGAAACTACATTTTAAACGAAAATGTAATTCAGGAAATTAGTACGTATAATTTTAATCGAATTGTTTATGAAAAAAAAAAAAAACTGTTTTAAGCGATTCTAATTTATTATTTTAAATACACAACATATACACAAATCTGAAGAATTAAATAAGAATGAAATGAAATTTTTTTTTTTTTTATTTAAGAAAATATATCGAAATCTTTCGATATGTTTTTAATAAAAACGTTTTAGGTTGAAAAAAAGGCTGAAAAGTGTCTTATTCATGCAGCCTAAAGGAAATTAAGATGTATTTTGAAAATCACTAATCTCTCATTAACAAAAAATGATTTATAGTTAGGTCTTTGACGTCATTCATATTATTTTTACAGAGTTTACACAGGTTAATATAATTTGTATATTTTTCTAAGAAATATTATTGTAACTTATATTATGCTAAAAATTCATAATCATTTACTTCAAATAGATTGATCAATTTTATAAAATTTAAAGAACATAGTATATACCTTCAACTGTAACTAAGAAACATCTGTCATTAATGCATATGTTACCAGCAAAATGTGAAAGATTGCAGCGTGATAGGAGTAGAGAAAGTCTTTTTAGGACTCTCAGGGTAACGAATGGCAATGCTGTAGCCAATGAAGTTTTAACTGAGGCTCGGCTACTGCCGTTACCCAGCTATGACAAGAGCTTTTAGCTCAATAAAATACTATCCACAGAGATTTTCTTCATTCAGATAACGGGATGAAGAGTCAAGGACTCAGTCCATCTCCCAGTTCTTGTAAGAACTTTAAAGTGTGAAAAACAGGTATTCTATAGAATGCCTAGGCGTTTTTTGGCAAAGTATGAAATGTCTATTTTTTGAAATATTTTACATACTTTCCCTTGGCATTTTATAGAATGACAAATACTATTTCGGATATATTTTCATTTTGAAGTTTTAAATTTTGCTACCATGGGAAGATTAGGTTACGTTAGGTGCTGGCGGTTGTTATGAGTGTGACAGACGTTGGTTTTTACAGATTTGGAACTTCTGAAGGAATTTTAAACCAACTCTATGCCAGATAACAATTCACTTTATGTCCCAAGGACTTACTGAGAGTTGGAGACGTTCCTGACCACGAAATATCAATCCGGTCAGCCAAGTGCTTTTGTATGAAAAAGGCAGTTAAGTGCAATTCAAAATGCCATTCCAGAACGTCTCCATCTCTCAGTAAGTCCTTGTGACGTCAAGTGAATTGTGATATGGCATAGAGTTGGTTTAAAATTCCTTCAGCAGTTCCAAGTCAATAAAAACCCATCGTCTGTCACACTCTTAACAACTGCCAGCACCTAACCTTCCCTTGGCGGAAAAATTTTAAACTTCAAAATGAAAATATATCCAAAATAGTATTTGTCATTCTATACAATGCCTAGGGAAAGCATGTAAAATATTAAAAAAAACAGGCATTTCATACTTTGCCAAAAAATGCCTAGGCATTCTATAGAATGTCTGCTTTTCACACTTTCCCGGTAATACATATAAAACATACTCGATCAACTACGTTAGCAGTAATATTTATATATTTTTATGTGCAGAGTGTCCTTTTTAGGACTTCCAGGGTAACGGATGGCAATGCTGTAGCCAATGAAGTTATAACTGAGGCTCATTGGACATGAGGGAGCCTTATCATGGCTCCCTCATGTCCAATGGATGATAACAGTTCCAGACAGGATGCTTAAACGCTAATCATCCTGTCTGGAATAGCCGTTCTACCAATAAAAACGGACACATACTAGCAAACTATACAGGATCCAACAACGTGGTTGTAGCAAGTCCTACTGAACCTACCCATCACAACACATATGGTCTGGCTGATGTCTTGGACATAGTCATGCTACAGAATGTAAGACTCCAGTGCAGTATAGAAACACTTAATGATCTATCATCCAATCACAATCCAATACTGTGTTAAAGTTGAGAAACCAAGAAAAACTGTCTCCCCCCCCCCCACTCATTCACACCATGGGAAAGGTTGTCCAAGGTACTCCCGAAATATATTGGTCCCGTGATGCTTATTAAATCCAAAGATGAAATTGAAACAGCTGTAAAAGATCTAACTAAACAAATTAACACAGCCTGTGCAGCAGTTACTACTTCCACAACTACCCTCAGACCCAACCACTTTCCAGAAGATATCATGGACCTGATCAGGGAGAAAAACAAAGCAAGAAATGGATATCACAACACTCGAGCACCACAGGACAAACGAATTTTAAACACTCAACTCTGCAGTAAGAAATGCCCTTACAGCACATAGAAGTCAACTTTGGGAAGAAAAATTGACTTCTATTCTGATAACCACTCTATATGGAACCTAATCAGAAAGATCAAAAATAAAAACAAACCCCTTCCCCTTCTCCAAACAGATCTAGGCCTCATCCACACTGATGCAGATAAAGCCGAAGCAATAGCAAAAAAAATTAGAAAAGCAATGTAAACCCTCATATGACCATCTAGATTTCAGTCACATATATAAGATCCATCGACATGTCAGATGTTCGCTCAAATCTTTTGTCACATGCTCCAGTGAAATTGCACCCACATCACCTGCAGAAATATATGATATAATCAAGAAGTTAAAGAACAAAAAAGGTCCCGGACCTGACGGAATCAGGGTGATAAAACTACTACCTCGCACAGCTATTGTACATCTGACTAACATAATAATCTCCATCCTCCACTACAAACATTTCCCTTCCTACTGGAAGCTGGCAGACATAATGACAATCCATAAGTCTCGAAAAGATCAGCGATTGATCAAAATTACAGACCAATCAGCCTCATCTCAAATTTGGACAAAATTGCCGAGAAAATTATTCTTATCAGACTCCAAGAATCAGTACACAAGCTAAACATTCTTCCTGAGGAGCAGTTTGGGTTCCGTAAATTTCACAGTACCACGCTACAGATATACAGATTAGTGGAACATGTCACCACGGGATTTAACTGGCGTCAATGCACTGGGACTGTTTTCCTTGACATAGCCAGTGCATTTGATAAGGTTTGGCATTATGGTTTGCTATACAAACTGACCTCAACTGGAATACCATTGGAAATGATTAATCTAATTACATCATACCTTTTTGACAGGAGTATGCAAGTTAAGATTGGCGGTGCAGTATCAGCACAAAAACGCATCTTGGCTGAAGTCCCACAAGGATCCTTACTGGCACCGATTCTGTTCTCCATATACATGTGTGATATCCCGCACAACCCATTGGCATCTATCAAAGCCCTATACGCGGATGATACAGCGATATTAGAAAGATTATTGAAGCTGCACCTAGCCATCATGAAACTGCAGGAAAACCTACTGCTAATCGAACAATATTTCGCCAAATGGCGATTCCAAGTGAATCCTCAGAAGAGCGTAGCCGTACTGTTCTCCAGAAGACCAATGCTTCTTAAAAACATCCTCTTATTTAACACAAGCAGACATCCTCTTATTTAACACAAAAATCCCATGGCTAAGTGAGATCAAATATCTTTGCGTACTACTGGACAGAAACTGATTTTCAGCTCCCATATCAAGACTCCCTGTGTAATGACATCAAAAACCAGAGCCCAGCTCTATCCTCTAATTAACAAGAACCTAGCAAGCTGAACACCAGAATGAAACTACTCATATATAAATTGATGGTTCGTCCTATACTCACCTACGCTTCTCCGGCTTGGAGCCACACCGCTAATACTAATATTCTCAAGTTACAACGTGTGCAAAATAAAAGTCTACGAATGATCCTCAACGCACCATGGTTCATACGAACTGTGCAACTTCATCGGGACACAAATGTGCCCTATATTTACACCTTCATGCAGACTATAGAAATAAGTTAAAAGCATCTGTGCACCCTAACAAATTGATTCAACTAGTTGAAAATAACGACGCAACAGATTACTTCAAACATAAAAGACCAAAAGATATCTTAAACTTCAATTCTGATGACAAATTTTCAAGCCCACTCAGAGCGAGCAATTGGCTCATAAATTTTTCCACTCACAGTTTCCTCATCAGATAGCGGGGAATATGAAAAGCATCTGCTTCACCCTTCAGAAAAGATAATGAAGACCACAACGTTAGCAGTAAGAAGAGAAAAATCTGAGGGTAACGGATGGTAATGCTGTGGCCAATAAAGTTTTAACTGAGGCTCGGCTGTTGCCGTTACCCCGCCATGACCAGAGCTTATAGCTCAATAACACCTCATCTATACATTTTCTTCTACAGATAACGGAGAATATGAAAAGCATTCTTGCTTCACCCATCTAGATAAAAAAAGTTAGTAAAAGCTATACGTTGATGATGAGAAAGCCTTAGATTCAGTAAAAATTTGAGTTATACTTAAAGCACTACGAAACCACCAAGTGGATTAGATGTCCATCATATCACCTTACACCAATGCCACAACAGCAATCCATTTCAGTGGAAACATATCCACTGCGGAAATACAAAGAGGCATAAGATAATGTGACACAATATTGCCTAAACTATTCACAACGTGTCTGATGAAATATTCAAACTTCTCGATTATAAAGAGAAAGGCCTGAAGATAAATGGAAGATACTTAAGCCACTTACGCTTTGCAGATGACATAGATATCATTACTTCAACTATCATAAATTACAGACTGGTATCCATGAACATCAAATTATTAGCAAAACAGCTGGACTGTTCAATGGCTAAGTAAAACCAGAAATAATAAAAATCAGTAGCGATGAAATTAAGCATTACATATACTTATGACAACAGATATCAATAGAACAAAATATCATAGACGAAATTAAAAGACTCACGATGCTTGTGTCTAAAGCATTTGGAAAATTACATTCAATATTCAAAAGCCAACTATAATTATGCCTGAAGAAAAAAGTTTTTCACCAATGTATTCTTCCTATACTGACATATGGTTGTGAAACATGGACACTTAAATGCAAAGGAAATTCAAAAATTAAAAACAACACAATTTAGTATGGAAAGAAAGTATGTTTGGTATCACAAGACTGGATCACAAAAGGAATACATGGATAAGAAATCAAACCAAAGTCTATGACATCATAGGAAGAGTGAAACATCTGAAGTGGCAATAGGCTGGGCATATTGCTCGAAGACAAGATCAACGATGGACCAAAGAAGTACTGGATTGGATTCCACGAGAGGAAAAACGACTACGACGCCAACTTAAATCACGGTGGATTGATGACATCATCAGATTTGCAGGAGTGATATGGGGAAGAAAAGTCATTGACAAACAATCTTGGAGTGATCTTGGAAAGGCCTTCATCCAGCAGTGGATCAATGACTGAGTGATGATGATATAAAAATATGATGATGATAAATGATGAAATAATAATGATGAAATAATAATGATGAATAATGAAAAATGATGATATATTTCTCAGAATTTGTCCTACCAATCCATACAAGTATGTTGCTGAACTTATATATATATATATATAACTGTTAAAAATTACACAATATATCAAATATGTACCGAGTGGCTTCTTTTATTAGTAATGCTTATCTACTACCGAGTAGTATCATCAGCTTTAATCAGAACAGTCTGAATTCGTTGGAAGTTCTGAAGATATTTTTCCAGGATATGAATCCATGTAGATTTGATCGGTTGATTCGGATTGGATTGCTATGGACTCCGGTCATGCACATTCCTCCACCTCATCACTAGTGGATTATCCTCCTAGAATGATAATACGCTATGTCGTAAGATGGAATGGATTCTTGCTAGATGAATAAACTGTGAATAAGATGGAAGATCTGCTCCATTCCCTCTCCCAAACAGACCCATTGTAGACTGATACGCTCTTTTGCACACGATTGTTGTATTTCACCACGATTTGATGGATTGTGGCTCGTGTTTTAGATTCGTACACCCATCTCCCGTTCGCATCAACTAACTGTCAGCAACAACGCAGATTATCTTTAGCCATGTTTTCGACTCTTCGAAGGACTATCGGCACACTCTCGACAGTGCTGTGTGTGAACCTTCACCAGACAACAACAACAACAACATCGGTAGTAGCATACACAACTTTCCAATTTCTCTGTCTCAAAATTGTTACGTGGCACTATCGCCTCGTTAAACTGCTTCCGCATGGTTGAGAGAGTATGGCATCTACCAAGACCTGACACGATCTTTTTTTTTTTTTTTTTTGTTAAATGAGAGAGGCAAGAATGCTTTTCATATTCCTCGTTATCAGTAGAAGAAAATGTATGGATGGGGTAATATAGAGCTATAATTTCAGGAGGGTAACAGCAATAGCCGAGCCTCAGTTAAAACTTCATTGGATACAGCATTACCATCCATTAACCTCCTTGGGTATCCATTTCAGTCGCCTCGTACGACATGCATGGGCTACAGTGGGGCTATTCTTATCCACACGATCTTTGTACGCAGAACGTTACTGTCTATAAGGGTGAAGCATAATGCTTTTAATCCATGCTGTCTGATAGGTTACTGTGTAGGGAAAAATTTATGAGCTACGTGTTCAGCCCGAGTTGGGCAAGTTATAGATCTTGAAAGGGAACTAGAATGGCCTTAGGTCGTCTATATTTGCATAATTCTGATTCATCATAATTCGCTGCTTGTTGGACTAATTCATTTGGATGTGAGGACGATTTTGAGAAGTACTTTACTGCGAGAGATTGCAGGAAAGAGTAGATATAAGGGACATTTGTGTCTCGATGAAGTTGAACATTTCTAATGTACCATGGTGCATTTAAGATCATGCGTAAGCATTTGTTTTGCAGTCTTTGCAGTTTAAGGATATTTGAGCTTGAAGTATGGCTCCAGGCGGGGGACACATGAGTGATAATGGGACGAATCATCAACTAGTAGAGGAGCAATTTGATTTTAATATCTATTAATTGCTGTTCCTATTGATAAGAGGATAGAGCTGAGTGATAACTTTTGATGCCTTTGCACATAAGGATTTTGTATGTGGGCTGAAGGTAAGTTTTCTGTCTAGCAGTACTCCGAGATATTGGGCTTCTGTTTTACAGAGAATCCTGATGTTAAATAGAAAGATGTCTTCTTTGAGAGATATTGAATATTTGTGAACAGAAAAGGACTGCTTTTTTGAGGGTTTACTTGCAGTCTCCAAATGGAGAACCAGTGTTCCAGTTTCAGCAGGTTCTGTAGTTTCTTTGTAACAAGATGCGGTTTAAGAGATCTGGCCTGTATCGTCGGCATAGAGAGCAATGATAGATGACATCGGGTTATGCGGGATGTCCGCCATGTAAATCGAGAAAAGTATCGGCGCCAGGAGGGTTCCTTGAGGCACTCCAGCCAAGATCTGCAGCTGGGTAGATACCGCCCTATTTAGTTTAACTTGCACCCGTCTTCCAGAAAGAAAGGATTTAATGAGGTGGATCAGATCCAGTGGAATGTCTGCTAAAATCAGCTTGTATAGAAGTCCAAAGTGCCATAATTTGTCGAAGGCCTTGTGTAAGTCAAGGAAGACTGCTCCGGTGTATTGATGCCAGTTGAAGCTGGTGGTAATGTATTCAACTAGTCTATGGATCTGTTGAGTAGTGCTGTGTAGTTTGCGAAAACCAAACTTCTCTATAAGTAGGATATTTAGCTTGTTTACAGAAATTTGAATTTTGGAGAGGATGACTTTTTCAGCAATTTTGCGCAAATTGGAAATCAGACTGATGGAGGGATTACTTTGTGGCAGCTGTGGGTGCTTACCAGGCTTATAAATAGGGACGACATCTGCCAACTTCCAAGCATAGGGAAAGTATTTAAATCTAAGCATGGCATTTATTATTGTTGTAAGATGTACAATGGCCTTTAGGGTTAGCAGTTTAATAACTTTATTAGGGATGCCGTAAGGTCCAAGAGCTTTTTTATTTTTTAAATTTTGTATGATGTCATAGATTCTTTTTCGCTGGAGAAGTAGGTGTGAGTTGACTGGTACAGGTATCACATTGTTTTAGTACGTATATGACGTGGCGGTGGATTATATAAATATGATTGAAGTTCAGGTTATCATAAGAAGGGCTGCACTGCTTTCCTAAGTTTTTGACTATAGTTTCGGCTTTTTCAGCATCTGAGTGAACTATGTCTAAATCCGATTTGAGAGGAGGAAGAGTTTTATTTTTATTTTTGATATTTGTTAACATTTTCCAAACGTTTGATCACCGGGTGAAATGGAAGCTAATTTATCTTCCCATAGTTTGTTTCTGTGGGCCTTCAGTGCATCTCTCACTGCACTATTCAACCGGTTGAATAACGTTTTATCCTGGGGAGCCCTGGTATTAAAGTGTCTTTTTCTTGCCTTAGTTTTAACCCTGATTAAGTTCACAATATCTTCTGGAAGTCTTTTAGGCTTAGAAGTAGGCGTCGTATTTGAGGTGATAGATGATAAGGCTGCATTGATTTGTTGAGTAAATTTATTGACTGTAGAATAAATTTCTTCTTTAGAGTTAATATGAGGAACAGGACCAAAGTAGTTTGGGAGCACATTGGATAGTTTTTCCTAAGGTGTGAAGGTGTAAGGCGGGGTGAACAGTCCCTTCTGATTACCCAGTTGGAGCAGAATAGGGTTGGGGTCAGAGGTTAATTCGTCAAGTGAATCCAAGTTGTACTGCAATTTGACATTTTGTAGGAAACCTACATCTAGGAGACGTCGGAGGAGCCAATTGGACTGAGATGAGTGGTACTGAAGGACCAGCCACGGCTATGCAATTGAAATTGTTGGTAGATTTACAACCAACAGCAAATGTTTGTAGTCCTTATAAGGACTGGCTTAAAGGGGCGAAGCAAGAATGCTTTTCATCTTCCCCGTTGTCTGTAGAGGACAGTGCAAGGATAAGGTGTTATTGAGCTATTAAAGCTCTGATCATGACAGGAGGGCAACAGCAATACCCGAGCCTCAGTTAAAACTTCATTGGCTACAGCACTGCCATCCATTACCCTCCCTGGGTACCCATTTTAGTAGCCTCGTACGACATGCATGAGCTACATTGGTGCTATTCTTATCCCAGCAGCCACACAGGGAAAACAGTTTGTAACATACTTCAGAAATTATATAAAGAAACTTATCTTATAAAAAAAAAAACAGGTCAAAGACTGTTTCTATTTTTTTCAATAAAAATTAAAACTAGTTTAATTATAAATAAAATTGTTCCTCTTTATATTACGTGCATCTATATTTTATAGAAATACAAAAATCTTGATTATAAATATCTTTTAAGTTATGAGATTTATATATTATTGTGTTAGAAATATCGCATTACCAATGATGTCGTATTGATATAATTGTATTCATACTGTAGCAAAATATTTTTTTAATTGCTTTCATTGTATTGGAAAGTCTTAAAATGATTGTTACACCCCCGCCTTCCCTTTGCCAACTCTTAAATGATGTCATTTTTTCGAGACTTTTATTCCCCCCCCACCGAACATGGATCAAATGCTATTTACATGGTTTCACTTTACAGTTCAATGAACTTCAATAACCATATATAACTCATACTTCCGTATTTTGAAACTATAAAATAAATATTTAATTGATCACTGTCTGTTTACAGGAATTTTGAATAAATTTGAAAGCATGTTACTGTTTCTTTTGTCCCTTAAAGTCGAACATTATTTAATGAAGAATTGTAATGAAATACGAAATATAAATGGAAAAAAAAAAGGAGAAAATCATGTTTTGCTGAGAATGATTATTAATCATATTTTTTTCATTTATATTACACGTGTTCAATTTCCATTTTATGTATTATTCTTATATACGAGATGCTTCCAGAAAGATGCTGCTATTTTTTCTGAATCGGTATGCCAACAGTCGGCAAGTTGAGAGGCTGAGTTTTGGGGTTACATTTTTTTTTTTTTTTTTTTGTAAGGTCGCGTTTTAATGATTTGGAGATTTTCTTTTCCAGCTGAAATCAATCTGCATTGAATTTTGCTTCAATATAAAAAAAAATTAAATTAAAAAAAGCCTTTGTATGTCTATAAATTTATCGTGGCTGAAAAATGTGCGTCAAGTTCATAGCAATATGAAGTCAATGTTGGTCTTTTTTTTTTTTTTTTTTTTGACATCCAAGTAATTGTCCACAAGAAATCCCCCCCCGCCCCGGTCAAATTGTGAAGTTTTAAAGCGGCTAAGAGAGAGAGAGAGAGAGAGAAAGATGAATTCATACGAAACGTCTAATCCAATGCAATACAATTCTAATCAAAGAGTACAAAAAACAATAAAAATTGCTAAAAATTCTGAGCCCACTGGCACTTATGTACTATAATTTTCCAAACTTTCATGGTGGGAGACATAAAAATCTTTTTAATTTGCACTAAACGCAATTAATTGCTATTTCATGCATTTTTTCTTAATTCGTATTGCATATTTTTCTTTTATTTTATATTTTACTCAATTTCCATTTTATATATAATTTCTATATATATATTTTCCTTTGTAGATGATATTTATTCATAATCTTTTTCTTTTTAAATCTGTATTCATTATAGTGTTTTAATCTATATTTATTATAATATTATGTACCATTTTTATTTGTATCATCATTTATATTTAATTATTATATTTAGAATCGGTATCATATGTATTTGACTTCTGTTTTATTATAATTCCTATATAAACATCCTAAACAAGTGTCTAAAGATGGAGATATTTCAATGAAATTTTAAAATATTTATATGAAGCATAAAAATATTTTCGCTAAATATTTTTCGCAAAATATTATTAAAGCAGTATTTTATGGCATTAATAATATAAGAAATTGAAGAAAAATGCATTCTAAAACCGTACTTTACAATTGACAAGTTACATTAAAAAATAAATAAATAGTCTAATATCTGTTATTTTTTAGTTTCTATCCTTCAAGCTTTCACTCAAAGTGACTCCCAGTGATTACTGAATCATACGTTTCCAAAAGAGAGAGTATGATAGACAATTGCCATCATTTGTTGTCCTAAACCCTTACATTTATATTATTATCTACACAAGATAGAAGGTAAAAGCCAAACTTATTGGAGAAATTAACGCTACTTTTCAGTGTAAAGATCAACTAGCTAAAACCTAACCGAAAGAAAAAGTTCTCGTTAGCAACTAGAAATGAACCTACAGCAGAGTTTCTCCAGTCGGTCTAGAGCTGTGAATGCAAACGTCATTTCCACAGGGCTACAGAAGCAGCTAGTAGAAGGTTTATCACATTTAATTATACTGTTTTAAGGATTTTACAGCTCTGGTGGCATTCACAGCTCATATTTATTCCTCATAGACGACCAAATAATCCGTCATAGCAGACTGTGCGAAGGTCAAGTGGATTGCTTTTCTGTCATGAAAAATATTTCGCGGATATATATATATATATATATATATATATATATATTCCAATCAATCTATTATTAAATCATTTAAATAATATTTTAATGTGAATAATACGATAACAAAAGGCAAAAAAATTACCCTTTCATCAGTGGAAAATCGAAGAAGAAAACCAAAAGACTGCATCATATCCAAAGACACTTGTACTCATGATTTCCATCTCTTCTACCAAACTTCAAGATAATGATTTATTATTTTTTTATAATTATTCGAAGTTAAGAAACATTTTTAAAAAATCACACCATCCATCATACTGATTTCATATTTTTATTTGTAAATCTTCCCTTATACAATGCGGTGACAATCAAACTATAGATTCGTATTATTTCCAATTCTTACAATTAAAAACAGAAAGAGAAAGAAAAAGGAAGCGTGCTAATCGGTGCGAGCAACATGGAACGAGCCCGTGACCTACAATCGTTCCCAATGACACCCACAATGTCGTGTAAGATTAGATGGGGGAGGGTGTTCGCTAAATGAGGTCATCGAACAAACATTTACCAAAGGCGTACACCTGACGTCCATTTAGCCAACAAACTTGGGGTTCACCCTACGGTTGGGAGTAGAAATATATCGCCCCACCTGATCGCCATTATACGACGACACGACACGGATAACGGCTAACGTCTTACGTTGGTGTTGCTGTGATGTGTGACTACCTTTTAAAGCGCTGTTCACACCGCCGAAGATCGAAGAACACGCTTTCTTATTGTCGTCTTTGACTTATTAAGAAGATATAGATTCATGGAACACCCACTCCCACAGATTATCGTTGCCTAGCAACTAGCACTATTAATTACTTCCACATCGAATGTCTCGAACTTCACGAAGTTATTGATATGGTGAATGGTTAGGAGACACACCTTGATTTTTATAGATACGGTCTAAAATTGGAACAGCGTATTCTTAGTAGAGAGAGAAAGAGAGAATCAAAACGTGCATTGATCTTTCAAATCAATTTCTACCAAGATCGGTTAAGTTCGTGAACTCAGTAAAATGTATGCATTTTTTAATATACGAAATCACGCATAAGTATATATATTATTTATTTGCTAATTTTTTTACGTATATATATATATATATATATATATATACAAGATTATTATATAATCTTGTATTAATTTAATGAAAATTTCAAACATTTATTTGAAAATTTTAAGTTGTTATTAAATTTACTAAATACACCAAAAATTATTTACAATCAATTATAAATATATATATGGCTAATAAATTGATTCGTTGTAGGGAATTAGGTGAATCAATCGACCGTGAGATGCGGTGATTGATTCATTCAATCCAATACCCTTGGAGGGTAATGGATGCTAAAGAAGCTCTAACTGAGGCTCGGCTATTGCTGTTACCCTCCTGCCATGATCAGAGCTTTAATAATAGCTCAATAATCTTATCCCTACACTGTCCGCTACAGATAACGGGGAATATGAAAAGCATTCTTGCTTCGCCCCTTTAAGCCAGTAAAAAAAAAAAAAAAAAAAAAAAAAAAAAATAAGGGATTCG
This sequence comes from Typopeltis vanoorti, assembly GCF_054136105.1. Classification (NCBI taxonomy): domain Eukaryota; kingdom Metazoa; phylum Arthropoda; class Arachnida; order Uropygi; family Thelyphonidae; genus Typopeltis; species Typopeltis vanoorti. The sequence continues at coordinate 129,237,576 of NC_143557.1, forward strand.
TTGTAGGCGATTATTGAAAAGGATTCAATCCAATACCCTTGGAGGTAATGGATGGCAATGCTGTAGCTAATGAAGTTCTAACTGAAGCTCGGCTATTGCTGTTACCCTCCTGCCATGATCAGAGCTTTAATAGCTCAATAACAACTTATCCTTACATTGTCCTCTACAGATAACGGGGAAGATGAAAAGCATTCTTGCTTCGCCCCTTTAAGCCAGTCCTTATAAGGATAAGGATATAAGGATTCGTTGTAATGGATGGCAATGCTGTAGCCAGTGAAGTTCTAACTGAGGCTCGTCTATTACTGTTACCCTCCTACCATGATCATAGCTTTAATAGCTCAATAATATCTTATCCCTACACTGTCCTCTACAGATAACGGGGAAGATGAAATGCATTCTTGCTTCGCCACTTTAAGCCAGTCCTTATAAAGACTATAAATTTTCATTTAAGGACTGTAATTTTTCATTTTTCGGTTGTGATCTCGATCAAGGTTGTTCTTGCTGTCATTGTGATGGGACGTATTCCTTTAGACTCTGCCTAGTTGAATTTTATATAAGGTTTTTCGGGAAGCTCGCATTGCACTGGAACTAACACAGTTCGTGATCTACTATCTCCCCCTCTGTATGAAATATGCAGAGGTCTGATGGCCGGTAGGCTCCACCCGCAATGAGGACCAGTGGTGAACGAATGGTATTTTAGGGAGGTAGGTCTCTGCACTGTGTCCAAGTAAGTTCCCGAAACTCCTTTTTCCTTGTTTTTATGATAGTCACCTATAATAAACTAACTTTTTGCTGGTAGACGCTCTAATGCCTAAGCTGTCTGCGGGATTAGCTAGTGGACTCTGAAAGTCTACAGGATCACTCGCAAACTACTCAGGAAACCATAGCAACCGTTATTTTCTCTTAGGCCAAATTATGGACTCTCTATATGATGAGCTCGATTTCAAGCAGCTATTGGCAATCTTCAAACATGTAGGAGGTCTGCTGCAAAGGAAAGGTAGCAATCCACCAAATAGAAGAGGTTGAATCAGAGGACTATCAATCCCCTGACCCTGTTCCTAACACCTCACAAGATTCCAGCAAAGAAAATAGCACATCAGCTGATATTCAGACACTAGAGGATAATGACGACTTTCAAGTAGTCAGTAGGAAGAAGCGAAAGGAGTCTCTAGCTGCAGAACCTGAAATACTATCTCAGATCTCAGAGAGAGAGAAGCACCAATGGATACAACACAAACTGAAAGAGTAACAGAGACGGATACAGTAACACCGCCTAAAGGGAGAATTCCCAGTGATCTTACGATCCAAAGAAAAATGGTCATCAATCACTGAGTTGATGAAAAACAACAATATCAAATTCAATTCAGCAAAGAACACCGATGAAGGAGTCCAGATTCAGCCTGAAGGTGCATCGGACTACCGTCTGCTCACCAGACATTTAGATGAATTGAAAGTCCCATGTCACACTTTTCAACTTAAAAGCGAAAAAAACCTTAAGGTGGTCATCAGAGGTTTAGTAGAAACCATACCATCTGAAGAAATAGCCACTGATCTCAAGTCGCAAGGATTAGCACCAATAAAAATATCACGTATGTACAGAGCGGATAAGCGGCCCATGCCTCTGGTCTTAGTGGAGATCAGTAAAGACCAACGAGAGATTTATGACCTTAAGACTGTCTGTAACTTGGTTATCAGGACTGAAACCCTCAAAAGGAAGACATCCGCCGGACAATGCCACCGCTGTCAAAAGTATGGTCATGTGCAGAAGCTTTGTAGGGCGGAATACAAATGTGTAAAGTGCGGAAATAATCATCCATCGCATACATGCTGCCAAGTCAAGAACCACTCCTGCTTTGGCAGCCCACATCCAGCTAACTACGAGGGCTGTTCACTCCACCCATCTAACCTGACAAGGGCTAGGGAAGCAGTAGCCCCGTCCACCCAGAAGCGAGTCACATAACCTGAATCGGAAATTAAAGTGCGGGCTATAACACCTGATAAATCGTATGCCTCTGTAGTTTCCTCACGCAACAAATCGGCAGAAACCATACCAAGCAGCCAAAACTCTGCTGCAATGCTTGCTGCCACTTTGGGAGAAATGCTATCAGCTTTTAGCGATCAAATCCAAACCAGGCTGACACAAACAGATTTCTTAAAAATACCCAAGTCATATTCTCGTTGATTAATGTATAATCCGGACATCACAATAAATTCCATACAGGTCACATTCTGGAATTCTAATGGACTCAGCAACAACATTCTAGAACTCCAAGAATTTGCTGCTCACTACAAAATTGATATTCTGTTAGTTAATGAGACCCATCTGCGGCCCTGTGATAATCCCAAGCTCAGAAATTACTCTTTAATTAGAAATGATAGACTTACTGCCAGAAGTGGAGGTACTGTAATCTTTATCAAGAAAAACATCCGTTACAATGAAATAAAAAAGATTCCTACAACTAATCTGGAAAAAACTGGCATAGAAATTTACACCATTAATGCAGGCATTTTAAAAATATATTCAGTTTATCACCCTCCAGGCAGAACTCTGCTATCCTGTGATCTTTCTCAGCTGCTTGACACTACGGAAGCAACAATAGAAGCAGGAGATCTAAACTCAAAGCATCCCTTATGGAATAGCAAGTGTGCCAATTACAACGGAAAAATCCTTCACAATTTTGCTAAGCTGAGAAATATTATCATCGCAGGTCCGATTGAACCAACACACTATGGAACACACCGAAGGCCCGATGTATTAGATATAGCCATATTCAAAAACACATTTCATCAATTCCAGTTGCAAGTAGTTAACGACCTCAGTTCGGATCACAACCCGGTACTTCTAAAACTGGGAGAGGATCCGGAACTTATTCCCAGTCAGTCATTTACTAATTTCACAAAATTCAAGGCTACAATCAACACTATCACGGATTCAGTGCCGAATATCTCCTCCCGTGAAGAAATTGACGCGGCAGTCAACAACCTGGAAAGCAAAATTCAAACTGGCTTAACTGCAGCCTCTTCTATTTCCACTCCAGCTGAAGTGAACCTATTTAGAGAAGAAATCCTTGCTCTAATCAGAAACAAAAATAAAATCAGACGTCGCTTTCATAATACGCTATCTCCTCAAGACCGCCAAGAACTGAACAGAGCATCAAACTTACTTTGCTATGCACTTAAAGATCACAGAAATCAACAATGGAAAAGAAAACTTTGTTCCCTGAAAACTGAAGATAACTCTTTATGGAAATTGGCAAAAACTCTCCGTACAGACCGTTCCAATATCCAGTCCATTCACGGAGAAAGAAGTATAGTTTATAGGGACGATGAAAAGGCAGAAGCCTTCGCTGAAGCTCTTCAACTTCAGTGCAGTCCTAATTATGCGCATGCGGATTTGGTCTTCATAGAGAAAATTGAGCGTCGCGTCCGTACTGCGCTCCAGCAGCCTAGCAGCCGTGAAAATATCTGTCCCACCTCGCCTAAAGAGGTCTACTCAATCATTAGGAAGCTTAACAACAAAACAATCAAGGCCCTTCCGAATTTGGTAATATTCAGACTAAATTATTTTCCAACCCGATGGAAACAAACAGATATAATCCTCATTCATAAGCAGGGAAAAGCGCCTCAGTTACCGCAAAGTTACAGACCCATCAGTCTCCTTTCATGCTTGCGAAAAATTGCAGAAAAAATCATCCTCAATCGACTTCAAGTTGTGGTGAACAGCAACAACAACAACACAATACCGAAAGAGCAGTTTGGGTTTCAAACCGGGCACAGTACTACACAACAAGTTCACAGACTGGTCGAATTCATCACTACTGGATTCAATTGGCGACAACATACAGGAGCTGTTTTTCTGGATGTAGCAAAAGCCTTTGATAAGGTTTGGCACAGAGGCCTCATCTATAAATTATTTATGGCCAACGTTCCGCTCTACCTTATCAAACTTATCGACTCCTTTCTAAAAAACCGAAAATTTCAGATCAAGTTGAGGGGACTCAAATCTTCTTTGAAAAGAATCACTGCAGGTGTCCCTCAAGGCTCGTTGCTCTCTCCGCTGCTTTTTAACATCTTCGTTGCTGACGTCCCTAACACGACATCAACCACCACAGCTTGCTATGCGGATGACATGGCAATTTTGAGTAGATCTCTCAGGCCGAACTTAGCAACGCAGCGCTTACAAACCGCACCAACAAACCTAGAAAAATGGCTCAGGAAATAGAGAATAGCAGTGAATGCCGACAAAAGTACTGCCATTCTCTTCACAAGACGGAAGGCACCCCACTACGGAGAAGTCAAACTTTTCAACACAGCTATTCCATGGAAATCCAGCACCAAATATTTAGGTATTCAACTAGATAACCCCCTGAACTTTAACTCTCACATCGACTATGCCTGCAGCAAGGCAAACTCAGCAATTATACAACTTTACTCTCTTCTCAACCGAAGAAGCCGTGTCAGCACTGAAAATAAACTACGAATCTATAAAGCAATCTTTAGACCCACATTGACCTATGGATCACCGACTTGGGGTCACACCTCCCTCTGGCAACATCAAAAAGTTACAGGTCATCCAGAACAAATGTCTACGTATGATATTCAATGCTCCGTGGTTTGTCAGGAATGCTCTCCTCCACCGAGACGCTGCCATTCCTGATATTCACATGTTTCTCCGTTATACTGCCATTACATATTTCACCAAAGCAGTTAGTCATCCCAATCAACTCATTCGAGAGTCATCTAACTACGATGCTAACGATAGGTGGAAACACAAACATCCGAAAGCGGCTCTGCTCATCGGTACAGACGCTCCCACACTGCCCTAAAATGGGTGAGCCAGGTGCTCGATAAATTCTCATTAATTTAAGCCATTTTTCATAGAGATGAAGGGATTATAATTCAAGGGATTGAGGTCCATCCAGCCACAAAGGTTAAAGGTTAAAGGTAAAGTTTTCATTTTTAAATGTTCGTCAATCGAAACCTTGAAATACAACTTTTATCGAGCCAGATTTGTTTTCCTCCTAATAATGAGCCCCCGCCCCCTTCTTCTGGCCATTTGAATACGCATGCGCTCCTCGTACATTTCCACTTACTCCTGTGTACGATGGCCCGGACACACCAGAGATCTTCAAAACGTTTTGAATAATATTCATTACTTTTTTCCCTCCCATTAACTCAGGATCACACCAAAAGTGCATGACTTAAAATAATCCTAAGATTGATTTTTAAAAATATTAAAAAAATTAAGTAACATTTAGTCCATGTAAAAAATTTTAATTTTATATTGAATATAAAACATTTTATTATGTGTTTAATATTTCATCTCTAAATATTTTAATTAGAAATATATTTTGAATTATTATATGAAATTTCTTGATACACCTTTCTTTTAACTTGATAAGATATTTATGAAAGAGCATGTAGAGAGAAGCTATTGCCAAAGGCATTACATTATTTGGTGATTGGATTCATTCAATCCAATACCCTTGGAGGGTAATGGATGGCAATGCTGTAGCCAATGAAGTTCTAACTGAGGCTCGCTATTGCTGTTACCCTCCTGCCATGATCAGAGCTTTAATAGCTCAATAACACCTTATCCATACACTGTCCTCTACAGATAACGGGGAAGATGAAAAGCATTCTTGCTTCGCCCCTTTAAGCCAGTCCTTATAAGGATAAGGCTATTGCCAAAGGTATGGGGGGATTGATTCATTCAATCCAATACCCTTGGAGGGTAATGGATGACAATGTTGTTGTCAATGAAGTTCTAACTGAGGCTCGGCTATTGCAGTTACCCTCCTGCCATGATCAGAGCTTCAATAGCTCAATAACCTTATCCCTACACTGTCCTCTACAGATAACGGGGAAGATGAAAAGCATTCTGCTTCGCCCCTTTAAGCCAGTCCTTTTTTTTTTTTTGTTTATGTTGTGTCGGGTCTTCTATTTCTATACTACTTATGAATTGGCTATCATTGCAGATACTCAGTCATAGGTCGTATGCGATGCGCAGTGTGTATTCTCAAATCGTCTACTCAACTCGGGAATTCCCCCCCCCCCCCCAAGATTAAATCCTGAGTGCGCTACTGCCTCTACTGATATTGTTTCCACAGGTGTTGTTTACAGACCAGTCCCGATTTGCTCTACAAAGCCATACCAGGCGTGCTCCGATCTGAAGAGAACCAAGGATACATTATCATATCTCTAATATCTGTGAAAGGGACACAGTGGAGGTAGTGTGAGGTTCTGGGGGGTGGGCGCACTGACTTGCATTATGTTTCCTAGCAGAACCATCAATGCTACATCTTATACAGTCAAGGCGTTAGATTCTCTGTGCTCGTCCGTATGCTGGTGCGATAAGGGAGATATTTAACCTGCAAGACGATAATTCTCGTCCACATGGAGCGAAGCTCGTGGATCAGTATCTTAAGAAAACTGGTCAACCAGGTCTCTTGACCTTAAACCCAGTGGCGGCTCGTGGCTTGAAATCGCGGGGGTGCTGCAACTTTCGAAATATACATAAACATTGTAAGTACAGTGTATAGGTGTTTGGATAAAATATCAAAATTATGGTAAAAATTAAAAAAAAAAATTAAACATGAAAAAATATTGTTTATTATCGATAAAATTATACAGTTTGGGATAATTCAAAATTTACTCAAAAATAAAACCCATTCCTTTAATTACAATTAAAGGAATGGATTTTAATTGTAATGTCCAAATATTTAAAGAGACGGAGTAAACACGATAAGCACTACGAACACTCTACTACTGGCGTAACCTGCATTTAAACAACAGTGGAACTGCACGACAGACAGTGCCGCATTACGTGCATATGCTTGCGCGCGTAGTAATATAGCACTGTGGTAAACACAGTGCTGCTAGCGTCGTTCGCCCTCCTAAGTACTATAAAATGGATTTTTATTATTTTTTATACAAAATAAGAGAATTGTATAGGATTGTTGATGATAAAATTAAATATTACAAGCAAATATTAATAAATTAATAAATATATTTATATATCGAGAAAAATTGGGGATGCTGCAGTTCCGCAGTGCCTATGCACGAGCCACTCCTGCTTAAACCTATTGAGCATGTCTGAGGTGCTGCTTCACCGCTTCCCAAAAGCCTTGCGGGAATTAGGAGAGCTTTGTAGAAGCAATGGCTGCTAAGTGAACTCCAGGTCATCATTATAAACAGTATGAAACATCGTTGTGAGCGCTGTATTGCAATAATTATGAAACCAGTATAGTACTATTAATCTATGATGCAGCCTTGCAAATTTAAAATCTTATATTTAGTGGCATTAACCTGACATCCCCATTTCCATTCCAACTATTCAGTTTATTGAAATTCCCTGCAGGTCCACAACATCGGCACTATTACTATTAACCAATGAAAGCTTCGCACCATCCTCAAACAGCTGAATATCTCTTTACAGTTTAGTGACAGTATCATTGATATAAAGGTTAAATAGCATAGGTCAGTACCGATCCTTGTGGAACCGAACTCGTGACCAGGGGCGGCTTGTGCATAGACACTACGGAACTGCAGCATCCCCAATTTTTCTCGATGTATAAATATATTTATTAATTTATTTATATTTGCTTGTAATATTTAATTTTATCATGAACAATCCTATACAATTCTCTTATTTTGTATAAAAATGATAAAAATCCATCTTGTAGCCCTTAGGAGGGCGAAGGACGCTAGCAGCACTGTGTTTACCACAGTGTCATATTGCTACGCGCGCAAGCATATGCATGTCATAGTGAGATACGAGCTATTAGCATAATGCGGCACTGTCTGTTGCGCAGTTCCACTGTTGTTTATGTGCAGTTTGCGCCAGTAGTAGAGTGTTCGTAATGCTTATCGTGTTTACTCCGTCTCTTTAAATATTTGTCTTGATTTTGAAAAAAAGAAAAAAAAAAGCTAGTTACATGAACATTGTTAGACTTCAAGAAGATTAAGATAGGACGTGATATCTAAATTTAACTGTCGTATTCACAAACAACTAATACTCTCCTCTTTTTTTTTTTTTTTTAACGCAACCCACTAATATTAATCTCTGACTCTGACGGAATAGCAGTGAAGGAGAGAATTAAAAAAAAAAAAAAAAAAACCAACAGCTGTTGCATTTAAGTTCTTAAGTCTCCTTGACAACTAGATCTTTATTCGTTAAAACAACCCTCGGAATATTTTTCGGTCTATGTTACTATACAATTGCTCCTTGTCGTTGCCTCAGCGACCGTTAAGTTCTGCGCATGTAAAGGGATTTAGGAAGACAGCGAATAATTCAGTCTGTTCTTTATCAAGAGGGGAGAAAAACGTGGGCGCTTGCCATGGGTGATTCGGATAACTTGACGGCTAATTCAAAGATTTATTTAAATCTGTGTGATGGAAAAAAACGTAATGCTCAGAAAACATATCGATTACAGCGATGTTAGTAAACTATTAAAATTAAATTCGGAAAAAATAATCGCTATTTATGACTTTTATCAAAAAGGAGAAAAATACACTAAAACCCTAACAAGAATAAACAGTATTGGGGGATCTCACCTTAAAAGGACTTACGATAAACTCGATGTTGGCCTTCGAAGCTCGGGTTTGTTCAGGCCAAACCGCCTTACATTGAAAAAAAATGAAATTAGAATAAAATAACAAAACTAATAAAATCTGAATTTAAAAGGTCATAAAAACAATGATGATACTCTCTTTAGGAACCATTCTTTGCCCAAGAGGTGTCTTTCCTGCTCCAGGGAGATAGGCGGAGAAGCAGTTCCTAATTGGATGATAGATTCTCTTCCTCAATGAGAAGATGACTTTCCATATGTCATATTTTATAACATTGAATGAGAAAAATGAGATGTTTTTGTTTTTTCTCACCGATAGAGAAACTGCGATAGTGCCAACGTGGGCAACGAGACCATAAGCATTTCAGTCTTGGGCAAAGGTTCCTTACAATTGCATGGCATACTTTGCAAAAGGAGTTACAAGGTTGGGGGCGATATTATGAGTTCACTATCTTCACCGGGAGTCGGCCGTGAGCGATTCTCCAAGTCAAATCCTGGTGAAAAGGTTGTCCCCATCCGTTTTTTTTTTCTTTTGATATTCGTAAAGAGCACCTCTTCATTCTTTGCCCAAATTAGGCATCTCAAAACAAAAGAAATCGAAAAGTTTCCAGTATAGCTGCTTTGGACTAAGCTAAAGCCGATTTGTAATAAATCTTTTTAGTGTTTTACATATTACCACTCTGGCACCATCTCCACACATGGCCCAGCGTGGCCAGCGGTCTCAAAACAGGGTAGGAAATAAAGTATTTAATTAGTTGGCCAGATTATTGATTTGATACTAATACTTTCCGTATGGTTCGAACAATGTTAGTGAAATGAATATTTCAAGATTAGCAGGACAAACCCTCCTTGCGTAGTGGGGGGGGGGGATAAATCCCCGCCTACCTCGTGTTTTCTGTGGCTCCAGAAGAAGTCGATGACCTATCTGTAAATAACTTTATCTTGTGCTCCCATGATGTTTCTTAAGTTGATTTGTATAGCAGCATTGATATTCGAGGATTTTCATGACTGTTGCTTTACCATTGAAAGAAATAATTTGGTTTAAAAGGGGGTGAGTTTATCGTGACAGTAATTGAGAAGATTTTGTGATTGTAACGCAGGGCTTGCAAGGAAAGGAATTCCTAATACTGCTAATGATCTGGTTAATGACGTCAAACCATAAGGAAGATTAGCAGGGTTATTTTTTCCAAAAATTTTGATTTTGGTTGTCTGGGTTTGTTCGAAGACCATTGAGTACGCTAAACTGTTCGCAATATGCCAAAGAAAATGTAAATCGAATCGAAATCCCGAAGGGTTTCATCTTTTCTCTCTACTGCTAGAGAGAGAAAAGAAGGGACTCAGGGGGCAGCCTTGCCAAACCCCTCTACGTAAGGGAGATTCAGAGAGGAACCCATTTATGGCGAAAGGTTTTGTTCTTTTGTAGATGCTTTTGATTATTTACCCTTACGCAAGAAACCACACTCACTTTCTCTAGGACATAGTGCAAGTACTTTGTCCAAATCGACTGACTCGAGTGGGAGTTCTTTGATCTTATTCGCCTCATGACGAACAAAGAACTCCCACTCGAGTCGATGGGACTCAACTTATCAGGAATAAGTTGAGTCCCATCGACTTGAACTTCCTACGCTTGAGTGCTGGTAATTACATTCCCACTGCCCAATTTCAGACGATTACACGCCACTTTTGTGAATAGCTTGTATTCTGTATTGGTCAAGGAAATATCCTCCAGTTACCCACATTATTCAGGTCTCTTCCCCCCACCCTTTAGGGGATAAAAATCGTGTATCCACTAACAAAGTCAGCAGACGCGTGTCCGGTAGATAAAAACGTATTAACATTCGAGACCAGAATAGCCAAGATGAAATCAATACCTATTTCATCTAGGCCGGGTTTTTTCCTGAACTTTAGTTCTTTGTAAGCCCGAGTAACTTCTTCCGATGTTATCGGTCTATCTTGAAGCGCACATAGGTGTTCGGGCATACTTGTTATGTTCCATGCGTTAAAGTCGCCTGTTACCGCGGCTTCATCGGAAGAGGCTCTCGAATAATGATTAGTTGAAACTTGGATTTACCGATTTGGGTTCTCGTCATATGCTGCTACGCTGTCCGTTGTGAAACGCTGCCGAGGGTGTTTTCGCATAACAGAGCAACGACTTAGCGTGGAAATGAGAGCTCGGTGACTTTTTCGTCGATATGCTTCTAGCTCGCCACGTCTTTAATTAGAGAATCACTGGCAATACCGGTACTTTGGTTCTCGGTACGGATCTCTCATTGTTTTCTTTTGTGCCTAAGCCCTTTCTTTCAACAAATCTGAACTAGCCGTTTTTCCTCGTTTATAAAGGTGGCCCATGCGTCCCAGTGAATGTTCTTCCGTTTGTCGCATGGTAGTTGTAAATCCTAGTTATACATTTTCGGGAAGCTTGGAGGAAGTTTCCAAGGGCCTTTGGATGTATCAACGACTTGGGCAGTTCGATAGTTAACAGAACCATTTTATGGTCAGTTGTTGAACTTCCAACTGCTATATGCCTAGCTGTAACAACTCGTAGCTCTAAGTTGATGGAAATGTAAACACGATTGAGTCTCGCTGAGACTCCTCCTCGCGACCATGTGGCCTGGATTATGCTTCCTTCAGATGTCAATGAGGTCGACATTATCACAGCACAGTTACAGCTCCCTAGAGCCACCAGTGCCAGAATTGTTACCGCCCACTTTGTCATATTGTATCTGCGATAGTTCCAGTCCCCCACCCCGCAATGATATTGAACCCCATAAAAATAGAGTTCTATTGACGTAAATAACCTTCATGACTGGTGGGCTTTATTGGGGGTATAGAGAGTGAGGAAGCGGATGGTTTTATCTCCAACCTTCCGGTATAGAGAGAATAGAGATCCAGCTACATCTTTTTAAACAATGAAAAAACCCGCTTACTAGAATAGGCTAACGAAGAAGGAAACCCCCCCCCCCTTACAGCGGTCTACAAAATACCGGCAGCTTTGTATAGGTAAAGTTTTCAATGTTCCAGAACTAACAAAGCATCTCCTGCAGAAATAGTAGTAAATGATGAAGTAAAAATAGTCTCCAAACAACGCAGAATGATCTTCAACTGTTGATATTAGTACAGTACCCCCCCCCCCTCCTTTTACCATTTCAATTAATGTCTCGTGTAAGTGTGTTATGTCCTCTTCATGAAAACTCATGTTTGAAGCTGAGATAGTTCTTAAATGAGTCTGATGAGACCGTTAATACATCGGTTCGGGGAGAGAGTGGACCATTCCATGTTGGCACAGGGGTCGACGCGAACCTTCTTGTTGAAAATGTAAAATACAGGTTCGCCGAACTTGTCGATTACGGCGAGGAGTCTTTCCATTGTACCAGATGTTCACCGGAAGGAGCGGATTATTACCGCCATCTCCCCTCCCCCTTGATTGTACTCGGAACTGAAGGGGGTGTTTCTTTCTTTTGCTGTACTAGAGAAGGTTGAAGGATTGTGTAAAATATCACGCTTCTCTTCCGTAGACGTATATGTTGCGAGGGAGGCCGCTGCTCCTTGCAGATAAATTCTTGGCTGGTTGTTTGGATTTTATGTTTTCTTCTTCTGCTTAATCTCTTTGCAATTTAGTTATTCCATTTCCTCTACTGTCCCCCCTCCCTCTTGGGTTGATGATGTTGAAGCCAAACATTCTTCAATTGCTGCGTCAGTTTTTGTTGGGGAAGTCTCGGATTCTGTTTTACGGTTTTGCTTTTTCTTTTTGGTTTTTCCACGTGGCATCTTCATAAATTCTGCTCGTTTTCACCTCCACAGAATCAGCTGTCGTTGGGTAGATATGGAAATTCAGGAGCCCTGTTTGTGTGCTCTTATAGTTCGCCCACCGTTTGTAGGCCCCTGCTTCGCGTCTTTCCAAGAATAGTCGATTCATGCTGAAGGGGAGAAAGAAATGAAGGACGTCCGAATTGGTCGCCAACACGCGAAATCACGTGCTTTATAGGTAAAATTTTCCAACTGCTATACAAGCAACATAGTTAACTACAATAATCATAAAAGAGAAGTTAATTTTACGACCGGTAATAATAAACAACTCATCCCACAATACGGACTGATTACGTTATTATCGGAATGGGTTCTCCTTTTTCTGAGATGCGCAGAAGTGTCGAAGGATCTCTAATCGGTGGGCGAACTATACGTGTCCGTGCTGTCTGAGTTGGCCGATGGGGGAGTTGAGAGTACAGTCATCCCTCGACTTACGTTTGTTCCATCCGGCAGGACGTAATTCGATACATAAAATCAACAGAGTTACAGGGATTAGGGACTTAACCGTAATAAGTATACTGCCATTTTAATTTTTAAACCTTATAATACTGTGCTGTGCATTATTACTACTATAAAACAGGATAATAATCACCCAAGTCTTCCTCTATAATCAAATCTTCATCATCTTCCCTATGTGAAGGACCAGGCTACTGCTCTTCTGATGTAATCCTTGTTATTTTTGATGAAAATGTCCAATGTGCTTTGCTTGTTCCTCTTCTTCCGTTCATCATACATTTGTTCATAGCAAGCAAACGCATCATGTACTTTCCTTTCTACTAATAAGTAGAGTTAAACATTGGGGTCCATGTCTTCAGCCATTTTGAGAACATCGCCAACTGCAAAGCACATTTCTGCAAGATCCTTCACTGTAAATTGTTTAACTACCTCTTCCTTTTCTCCTTTTTCCTCTTCTGCAACAGTTGTTCCTCCAGTTCGACCAATTCTTCGTTTGTCAACTCTTCAGAGGAACTCGCTATGAGTTGAATTATGTCACCATCATTCACCTCGAGATTCAGATCGTTTGCTAGACCCACTATTACAAACTTCCAAAATCATGCACAAACCTTTTTAATGTGTTTTTCCATATGCCACTCATACATCAGTTGGATCAATGAAGTAGTGTTTGGAGGGAGAAGCATGACTTTGAACTTGGTGAAGATCACCGCTATAAGATGTACAAGACGGATGACCTTGGAGCATTATATCGCTTTTTATTTCCCTTGCATAACAGTTGATTAAGGCATCCTCAAACAATTTTTGAGTCATCCATGACTTCTTATTGCTCCGATAAGGAACTGGGAGTATGCTTTCTAATGTTTTGGAAGATTCGTGGATTCTCACTGTGCCATATCACAAATGGTTTCAGTTAATATCCAGCCACATTACCCATAACAGAATCGCAATACGGGCATTAAGGGCTTTGAAACTAGGATAATTTTAGTTTTTTGTGGATGAATGGCCGTTCGGGCATTTTTTTCTAAAACAAGGACGTCTCATCCATATTAAATATTTGCTGGGGCAAATAATTTTCCTTCGTAATAATCCAATTTTATCCAATTTTTCCATTTGGAAAAATTGGATAAAATTATTCCTTCGTAATAATTTTATCCAATTTTTCCAAAACTCCTTGGCATCCTTCTCAGCATTTGCAAATTCCAATACATTTTCATAATATGCAGCGCAAAATGCTGCTGAATCTCATGAACCAACCGGAAGAAGTTGAATTCGTAGTTTTAATCGGGTTCTGCTTTCTCCTTCAACATGTTGAAGAGACTGAAGGTTATGGTCACAGTGCTAAGAGGTGTGCGCGTTTGGTTCAGGTCCTCATGGTGGAAGTAGCTTTTCCATATCACCGATAGGACCTTGTCGTTGCTTCATCATTATTGTCGATTTAATGAAAGAGGATCCTTTCACAGACTCAACGATTTTATCCTTGTTTTTCAAAATGGTCGTCACTGTAGAATGAGACCATCCGAAGTCATGTGTGATCATTATTGACGGACTTATCAGCTTCATGTCTTTATACCTTGCAACTTCGTTTCAAGATCAATTGCTCGCCTCTTTTTCTGTGATTCTTCACTGGGTTTTTTGATTGTGCGCGTAGGGCCATGTTGCACAAAACATCGCGAAATATTTAACGATAAATACACATATTCTCAAACACAAAATCAACAGAGGAACTGTTGAAGACACGTGCCGACTGCCGAGGGAGGTTGCCGCTGCAAGCTCTGTTGGCATCTTGTTCGAAAGTATAGCCGAAAATGTTATCTATTCCCTTATGGGATCACAGACGTATCTTCTAAAGGACGTTACTCGAACGGACGTAAGTCGAGGGATCACTATACTTCGATGACACCAATCAACTGTTCCGCAGCTGTTCGATACGGACAAGTGTTGATCTTGTGATTTTGTTGCTGGCATTTTCTGCAAGGGTTATTGCAGTTCTCTAGGGTGTGTCCAGATTCGTTGCAATTGCGACATTTGGTTCTTATGCACTCCGCTCCCAGATGGTCATAGGAGCCACACCTGAAGCGCTGCTTTCTTGAGACCCGACTAACCCTTGCGTAACCAATTAGTAACTTGGGAAACCGGGATTTTCGTTTCCACAGTAAATCTAATCTCTCCAGATTTCCACTTATGAAGACGTCATCGCTGTTCTCAACGTATTCTAAAGGAAATCTGTCTATTTTGATTGTTCTAAGGTGGCTTCCGATCATTATCGGAGTCACTTTTGTCCCGGCGCATGTCTCTGGTTTCTACATTCTTGACGACTATCTGAAATCTTCCCCCATATGGGGTGAAGCCATAAATGTTGTCAGATCCTGCTGCCTCGCATTCCACTCTATTTTCGATCTTAGTGTTTATTTCAAAGTCCAACGTTATTACCCCTAGGCAAGAATGAAGCCATACCTAATTGTAAATTGTTATGAGAAAAACAAAAAAGAGGCAAGTAAGTGTTAAAAACCACTACAGTATACCCCATAGGAACGAGTCCTACCAAGAAATAATCCCGTAGGTCATCAAGAAAGAAAAAAAAAAAAAGAAAATCCTGCAGACCCCAAAGTTCCCTTAGCATAAATAATCCAGTGAATTTACTACATAATATAAATCTATATCTAGCTGATGGAGATCAAACCATTGAAAATTAAGAGTCCTTATAAGGACTAGCTTAAAGGGACGAAGCAAAAATGCTTTTCATCTTCCCCGTTATCTGTAGAGGACAGGGCAGGGATAAGGTGCTATTGAGCCAAGTTTAAGGGAGATGGTAAATCCTGTATTATTCTACAGCCGGGTCCTTTTGGCTTGTTATAATGTTATTGTACTATTAAAACTCTGATCATGGCAGGAGGGTAACAGCGATAGCCGAGCCTCAGTTAGAACTTCATTGGCTACAGCATTGCCATCCATTACCCTCCAAGGGTTTTAATCACCGCATCTCATAGTAGATTTTCCACTCCGTAACCATCATATTAAGTTCTTAAAAGAACTGGGCGATGGACTGAGTCCTTGACTCTTTATTCCATCATCTGAATGAAGAAAATCTGTGTGGATGGAGTGATATTGAGCTAAAAAGCTCTAGTCATGGATGAGTAACGGCAATAGCCAAGCCTCAGTTAAAACTTCATTGGCTACAGCATTGCCATTTGTTACCCTGGAAGTCCTAAAAAGGACCGCTGCTCTCAATTTTCTCGCTATATATTATATTATATTATATTATATTATATTATATATTATATATATTAAGTATATATCAAAATTTAAAGGGTGTGGAATATCATGTAATAGAAATCTAAAGAAAAATGATGCTGATGACTCAGTTCAAGAGAAATAAATAATCTAAATCTAAAATAGAAATAAATAATATTAAAAAAATAATAGCAAGCCATAATAAAATGCTTAGATTATTATTATTTTTCAGTTGCATCTAATGTGAGTCCGCCTGGTTAGCCGAATGATTACGCGCTCTGCAACCATATGCCTAGGAAAGGGGTATCCTGCGTTCGATTGTCGTCGCTGACATGAGGAACGAAGGATCTTTCTCAGACATAGCCAAGTTAGCCGGTCTTGGGCGTAGACTTCAAGGTTTTTCTCCCCAGTTTATCTAGGGTTTTTCCTCCCGCTAAAGCAGGCAAACCGGTCTTAAGAACAGAACTCTTCACAGACAATTACACATTGAGCGTTGAGGTAGAGACCTCACCTCGTAGTGAGATATGAAACCCAGAAATGGGAGGCCAAGGCCTTAAATGGGGCTGTAGTTCCAAAGAGAAGAATCTAATGTCAAACATCTGTTAATGAGATCGACTTTTAACAAAATAAGTCCTTAAAAGGACTGGCGTAAAGGGGCGAAGCAAGAATGCTTTTCATATTCCCCGTTATCTGAAGAGGACAGTGAAGGATAGGGTGTTATTGAGCTATATAAATAAAGCTCTGATCATGGCAGGAGGGTAACAACAATAGCCGAGCCTCAGAACTTCATTGGCTACGGCATCGCCATCCATTATCCACCCGAGATACCTATTTTAGTTGCCTCGTACGATATGCATGAGCTACATTGGGAATACTTAAGTAAAGCCAACTCTAAAAATTAAGACGATCTCCCGGACCACTCCGTACAAGTGGCCGAAAGACCGTCCAACACAACGTTGGTTCCACTCATTAACGCGTTCCCCCACCACCGAGCAGAACCGCTCATATTCCAGGGAAAAGCATCCACCGACAAAGCCCCTCACCGGGAATCTGAGTCTCTGGGGGAACACCTTCCCTGGAGACTCAAATTGCTCCCTTAAGGCAAAAACCTTAAGAGAACTAACTCAAACTCTCGAAACTCAGCGTATATATATATTTTTTATATATTTTAGTCGCCTTATATGTATATATTTTATATATATTTTAATCGCCTTTTATATATTTTATTATATATATATATATATATATATATATATATATATATATATATATATATATATATATATATATATATATATATATATATATATATATATATATATATATATATATATATATATATATATATATATATATATATTTTAGTCGCCTTTTACGACACGCATAAGTTACGTGCTATTCTTTCTCGGCCACCACACGGGAATTAACAAAATAATTATATCTATATATAGATATATATATATATATATATATATATATATATATATATACTGTACATCAAAATTTGAAAGATGTGGAATAAAATGTAACAGAAATATAAAGAAAAACGATACTGATAATACATTTCAAGATAGAATATAAAATAGAAATAAATATTATTAAAAAATAATACAAATTATAATATCAAGTTATAGCAAGCCATAATTTATATTTATTTATATAATTTATTTAATTAATTTATATATATATATATATATATATATATATATATTATAATTATTATTGTTATTATAGTAATATTAATAATTATAATTATAATAAGTTAAAGAGAGATAAATAACGTCATAATTCTAAACTATCTTCTAATGAAAATAAGGTTCATCTTGTAGCTTGTAGGAGAAGCAAACATGAGGATTTCCATTTCGCATATTAGATCTAACTATAATTGTATCCTTATTATGTACAGGCAGCGCTTAGCTTGTTTCATTAAAGGTTGTTTTATTGTGTAGTTAAAAAAAAAACGCAATATTCTATGCCACCTATAGAAGAATACGGAAGCTCAAAATGCCATTTAATTTTCGGGAACCATCTGTAGATTCTTATTCATTTACAGTACTCCTAAAATAGCAAACTACTTCCTGTGTCATATATTTTCCATCTGTATCTCACAGACTCGTTATCTGTCCCATGGACATCCCTGTAACCTCCTCCCGATAGAAAATCGGCAAACCTCCTCCTACCAAAAATAACCTCACTGTTGGATCTCAGCGTATGGCATGATAAGACCCGGAAGTTGCCAAGTGGAGAGTTTGTTTTATGAATATCGTGGCACAATATGGGTAGTAAATGACGTTTGAAGAGAAGATAGTGGCTAAATGGAAAATATACTGATGTAAGAATTCAAACCTAGAGTTTTTTAAAAAAAGTTTCAGTGTTGTAGTACACTAAACGCCAGTTTAAGCACTTAAAAATTCTGGCCTTGCGTCATGAACACAGAAGAAAATTAATAGCAATTAAAATAGTTTATCGTTATCCTGTGGGTGCAAAGCAGGCTCAAAGTAGTATATAAACCCTACGTAATACTTCCTCTCTTCTTTAGGATGGGAGTGGTTTTTTTAAAAGGATGAAATTAATTCTCTTCCCTTTCCTCCAATGACATAGGGTGTTGCTGAAGGTCCTGTTTGCTGTCTGAGTACATTTGGCGCCTCGTTTTATCACTGGCGCCATTTAATCGACTTGACCTACCGCTTTCCCAAGGGTTCTTTTTAGAATATAACACACTTTTCTGCTATTTTGGTGTTCAGATTGCTTTTGTCCTCTGGGAGATTGAAAACAGATTAGATCGTTCACTGATGATAACCAGCATATTTTTTTAACACTTCTTTATGCGATCACTTCAGCAAACCAAACATAATTGTTCCGTTGTCTATTCATGTAATCTAGGATAATTTTACAAGAAAAAAAAAGTACATAATTTGCAACGTAATTAATTTCATCAAATAAGGAAAAATTGTCAACAACAAAAACAAATAAGGCGATATATAAAATATGGAAAGCTGCATAAATTAACGTTCACGTTTTTAACGCCCTCTATAGTTATTTTCATGTTTCAACAGAACAGAAGCTAAGATTTCTAAACATATTCAAGTATATCAATGTACTGAAATATATACAATTTATTATTTTTTTTATAAAATAAATCGTATTTTAAGACAATTACGAAAAATAAATCATAACTCCTTTTGTAATGTATGGTTTTCAATAAAATAAGCGATAAATCAAGTATCAAAAAAAGAAAACACTGAAGATGTAAACATTTCCTTATTTTAAAATGTCTTCAACATGTAGCAACTGCGCATAAGTGAGCGTGAAAGAATGCACGCGCCAGTGAAATTGAAGTTGTTAAACAAGCCAACAGCGCGCCCTACTTTTTTTTTTTTTTAATTTTATTTACTTTAATAAAGTTTGACCTAATTTATCTTTCTGTCTACACTTGGAGAAGACACACGGTGACATAATATAACAAAGGTAGTGTTATTTTTTTGATTTCATGCTTTATTATTAAAGTAAACAATAAAATTAATAAAATTATTTTCATTTTATTTTTATTTATAGAGTATTAGTAATCATGTAATACTCTTATAAATCCTGTACACTCCTTAAAGGCTCATATATAAGTATTCTTTTTAGGATCTTTTTAACACGATTTTTCTCTTAATTTTGAAGAAATAAAAAAGTGGATTTTAACAACTTTTTATGCTAATAATTCACCTTTTCAATTTTCTCGAATATAATTATAATTATAGATTTTTTCCTTCCAATATTTACAAATTTACAAACTAGCCAGGAGAATAATATAAAATAAAATATGAATTAAAGGAAAAGATTTAATTATAAAAATCGATAAATGTTTCAAAGTGCATTTTTATTTCAGAAAAAAAAAAACATCTAATTTTCTCAAATTCTTTCTTATCGGTCATTCCAGTTATGTAATTGTCTCGCAGCGCCTCCTACTAATTAGTTTTGCCAATTCTATTTCATGAAAGAAATTATCCACTTGAAACAAATGATTCTTTTAAATTAAATTACCAATCAAGAAAATTTCTTTTCTGCAGATGATTAAACAGATATTGCCAGTGTGTAATTAAAATTAATGAAATATTTTGGAAGTGCGTGATATTATTAGGAGAAAAAATTCACTGATTAATATACCAAGCTAAATAATGAGACAGTAGATTGATTTTGGTACGTGCTATCCTATGACGAACTGGTTTTGTAATGATTTTAGAAATACTTTTGCATACTAGTTTTTCTTATCGCTAAATTATTTTTCCCAATTGCAGAGGAACGATAGATTCCTCCTCCTCTTTACCCCTGATATGAAGGTCATACGTTTCTTTAATGATTTTTTTTAAAAAATTTATTAACCCGTGTTGAATTTGCACTAAATACAGTATTGAGTTTATGTAACCTACAATTCCATTCTTAGAAAGTAGGGTAAACAGTGGTAAAGAATTACTGAAAGTCGAGGTAATCAACGAAGAATGTGATCTAGAATGCACATTTGAATGTGTCCTTGTATTCATTTTTTACATAGCTAAGAACTTCGAATTTCGTGTTTGAACGCAAATCTATAAAAAGATCTGTGCAGAAATATAGATACACAAAATCATGTGTACCATATGAGCACTTCTGACGAAAGTTTCTATTAAGAAAAAAAAAATTCTTACACTGAAAAAAAAAAAGGCGATAAAAAGCAGAGCCACCTGTTGCTCACATTCACTGGTTCATGCATTTTGTGACGTCATCGATAAACTGACGCACTTTTGCTTACCAAGAACAGCAACAGTTTCACAACAGAACTAAGCTCCTAGTTGTACATGAATAAAAAATGATGTCTGTATTTAAGTTGCTATGGAAATAAAAGCATGTATGCATACTACTTTCAGTTGATTAACAAATAATTTATAATATTTTTCTTAGAAATCATAATTAAAGTTATATTATTCTTAAAAAATGAAAATAAATTTTAGATAATCTAAACTTTTTCGCAAATTTAAAAAAAATATAGCATACACCTTTAATTTTTATATAATAGTTCTTTATTTATAAAATAAAAAAAAACAGCGAAATACGAAGTAAATCTTTTTGAATACGTGTGCATTATATGCGAACAAATGAACTGTTAGAAAAGACGTACAGGAAGTTGTATTGCTAAGCCATTTTACCACCTCCTGCTTGTAATATTCACAGTTTTTATTTTCTTTTGAATATTCCCTTGTTATGTTCGCTGCATTCTGCACAATTTTTCCTTATTATGTTTTCCTTATAAGAAGTGAGACAGACAGGGATTAATGGTATGTAAATCCCATAATTGGTATTTATTTATCTACTTACTTTTTTAAAAAATGAGTTATGAGAATCGCTGCTTCTGGTAGTCGTAGTCGAAAATTTAAATTGCATGTATCTTTGTTTGGTCTATCTGTATTCAGTTATGAATTTAGCGCCGTAAGTGAGCTAAGATTTCCCCCCCTATTTTTAAATAATATTTTGTATTTTTATCGATGTTTTACGTAGACCAGAAACCCTGCTCTAGAGACCAAACTTGGAACTTTTTCAAGCCACTTCAAGTCTCCTGTAAGCAAGGTCTTCACACACCTTTCATCACCTAATCAAATGAATTAGTTCTACTGTCTACTGAGTTCCAATTTCCCTATTTATATTCAGAAAAACATGGAAGAATAGTCAGAAAAAAAAACAGTTATGAGAGGAAATAAAAAAGTGAAGATTTGCATGTAAGAAAAATACAGTGCGTGATTACTCTGAAGGTATTTTAAGAGAGCTCGCGTATTAATACTTGTATGTAGAGTGGTCTAAATATGTTTTAAGTAGCTGTGTAATGGAAGTAGCTGTCATGCTCGCTGAACCAAGATGGAATAAATCTTGCGCGATGGATTGTCATGCATTGTCATCCATGAAATAACTCACCTTCTGGATAAAAAGTTAATAGTGAGGTGTGGACTTGATCGACAACAGTATTCAGATGTTCATTTGGAAGACACCAGACCTTACAGCAATATCTGCGGACCCGTTTCGTACCAATAGAACATTCCCCACTTCCAGAACCTTGAGTTGTGTTTACAAGGCAAGCTGGGTCACTGCTTCATGGGGCTCCGCCAAACTCTCTGCCTACCATCGGTACAGAACAAGGTGACTCGTGACTCGTCAGACAACAAGATTTTTTTTTCAGTCTTCCTGTGTCCAGTTACGGTGTTCCTGACACCACTGTAAACGAACTTTCCAGTTCTTCGCAGAAATCAGTAGTTTCCATATAAGCATGAGACTGCCAATTCCGATCCTCTTCAATTCCCTGCGCATAGTTCAGTGAGATATGGATCGGGAACACTTTTTATTAAATGATTCGATCAAATTCTATACGCTGTTGGTGCTACAAGCCTTCTCAGACGACGGCAATGTGGTTTCCGCCAGACTGTCTTAAGACACAGTTATGCCTCTTGGACAAGCAATGGGTTATTTTTCTACTGATTAAAAACACCCGAGACATCTTACTTATCGAGAAACCAGTCAGCCCTGCTGTTTTCAAAAACAGTGGCTCCAGCTAGACCAGTTAGCACCTACAATATGCCCTTTCTCGAACTCTGAAAGATCCTTCGGTTTTTCTACGGTGATGAACACTGTTGTTGATTGCTGACCAGAAGTATTCTTAAACAGTTACCTAGAAGACGTGGTGACATACTTGCCCAAGTAGTTACATAAACATTCATGTAAGTGATGTTTATCCACATCTGCACGAAGGTTTTGAATTCAGTGACCGGTACGTGTAATTGCCGGTATTACTCTGTCCCATACAGTCAACAGATAATAGCTGATGGAAGTTGATTATTGTTGTGAGGAGGTTAATCCGCTGAGGTTTACAGCGGAATGTGAATGTGAGTATAGTATGGTAAAAAATACATAAATGGATGGAAGAATTAAAAACAAAACTGAAACTTATTTATTCCTAGTAAACTCGGAGTACTGCTCTTTTTTATGTCACAATGCTTGACCCATTTGGACCTCGTCTCAGATGATAATCTCTTGTTGATTATTGAAAGAAAAGTCGTATTTTATATGATGATGTCATAGAAGCAATATATATATATATATATACACACACACACACACACTAGGGTGGTCTGAAAAGTTCTCGGCCTAACAATGAAAAAACGAATTTATAATTTCAAAATTATTATTATTTTTCAACATAATCTCCCTTAAGAGTAATACATTTATTCCAGCGATGCTCTAGGGCCATTATTCCGTCCCTGTAGTGGTTCTTAGAAAGATCTGAAAAATACTGCTCTATAGCTGCAATCACCTCTTGATTCGAAGAAAAACGGTGACAAGTGAGGAAGAGTTTTAGTTTTTGAAGAGATAGAAGTCAAAGGGAGCCAAATCTGGGGTGGATGTTCCAAAAATTCATAGTGCAGATCCCTTAATTTTCTCATTGCCAAAACACCTTTGTAGGCAGGTCCATTGTCCTGATGAAAGATGCTTTTTTTCTTTCTTCTGCGAACCAGGTCTTTTCTCACGAATTTTTTTCATCTAGTGTAGTTAAAAGATCGGAATAATTTTCTCCCGTTATTGTTTTACTCTTTTCAAGATAATTAATAAACAAAATTCCCTTAGCATTCCAAAACACCGATATCATGACTTTGGCACTGAATAACCGGCTTCTGTCCACTGTTTTGACTGCCGTTTGCATTCTGGCGTGCAATGGTGAATATAAGTCTCATCCATAGTAATAAATCGACGCACAAAATCAGTTTAATTCTTATTAAAACGCTCCAAGCACTATTCAGAGATTTTCATGCAAGTGCGTTTTTGATCTGCTGTGAGCAAGCGCGGTACTCATTCTTGGCAAAGAATTTGCAATTCTTCATGCAAAATATATCCTACACGTTCTTTTGAAATACCTAGAGTCTCAGCAATTTTACGCACTTTGACTCGCCGGTCATCCAATACCGTTACATTTTTTGGGCGTCCTTCACGTGGACCATCTTCAAGGCTGGTACTTCCACGTTTAATCTCGACAGCCCATTTCCTAATTGTCGAAAACGAAGGAGAAGAGTGCGCATAAACTTTTATGAACTTCCAATGAATTTCTTTTGGCGTTAAACCTTTTTTTACAAAGAATATTATAACCGCACGATACTCAATTTTATCCATTTCAAGGGATACAAACAACACTTTTGCTTCAGACAGCTGTATAAAACAAACTACTTGATAGAATGACTTGCAACTTCACACGGATGCTTATGACCGATGTACAAACTAAGAAAAAAAAACATATTTCCGATAGTGTTGCCATCTATGGTCGAGGCCGAGAACTTTTCAGACCGATTTGCATAAATGTGGCTGAATTTCGTTGATACAGAGTTCAATTTCCTCCTTCAAGGCGTGGGTGGTCGTGGGCTTGTTAGCATAAACCTTAGACTTCAAAAAACCCCAAAGAAAAAAGTCCAACGGCGTTAAGTCACATGATCTGCGCGGCCAATTCTGATCAACAAAACGGGAAATTACACGAACAAGAAATGACTCTGCAGTAATTGAATTGTTTCTCGGGCTGTATGGCATGTCGCACCGGCTTGTTGAAAACACATGTTCGTCCACATCCATATCTTGCCATTTAGGCACAAAAAACTGGATTATCATGTCGCGATAGCGAGCACCATTAACTGTTATTGCCTTACCAGCGCATTTTCGAAGAAGAATTGACCGATGATGCCTCCAACCCAAAATCCGCACCAGAGAGTGACACGTTGTGGATGCATTTGTTTCTGAACAATCACTCGTGGATTTTCTGAACCCCAAATGCAACAATTTTGTCGATTAACGAAGCCATCAAGATGAAAATGAGCCTCATCGCTGAAGATGATTTTGTTCGAAAAATAAGCATCCGCTTGTTGTTCCATAATCCATTCAACGAACTCTCTTCGCTGTGTGCAGTCATTTTTAATAACTCTGAACTGTCAGCTGTCACGCTGTCTTTTTTTCCCTCGTTGGCAACACTTTACCGCACAAATGGCGCTAAATTTAAATCTTGCGTGAATTTTGGGACACCCTGTATATATATATATATATATATATATATATTTATAAACTGACTTAGATCCGAGAGTTAGAACAAACAAGCCCTGTCAAGCCATGTCCTGTTTTCAATAAACACAAATAATGAAGGCCGCCAACATGAGATAAACTGACCAACAACTTCAAACCTTCATATATGCCACGACGAGGTAGAACGCCGCATAGTCGAGTCTAAGGAAATTGTTATGGACCCCTCATCATATAAACAGTAACCTTAGTTACAATTTACCGGACTCATTAAACTCCGCTATCAGATTCTGGCGCACTCGTGAAGTCATACGCGCACAGATGCCTAACAACAATAGAACTTTAACACGGACTGTACCTCCAGTTCAAAGTTAACTGAAGTTTATAATAGTCGAATTTCAGTGACACAATGTTACTCTTTATGGTTTTTTTTTTTTTTATTTACTTCTGTGTTTCTTAGCGCCTGAAGAAGTCGGCCTTCCGACGAAACATGTTGCGTTGTGAATAAATTTAATTGTTTGTTCTAACTCTCGGATCTAAGTCAGTTTATAAAAATATGAACATATCCCAAATCCGTGTTAATATATATATATTTGACTATCTGGTATATTATGGGAACGGTTTTGACAGATGCAGAGATGATGCCTTCTTTTTTTTCTGCATACATATTCTTACGGTGCGGGGGAAAGACATGCTGCCTGATGAAACAGATTGAGCCATCCTTTGAGCAGAAGTGCGTTCTAGGGCATTCCTTTTATGACTGGATTATGGGTACAGAACACAAATTTCATCACAAAATACAGCAGTCCATCTTTATCTTTGGCAATAGCTTATTTGTATTTAGGAAATTAGTGTAAAGAAGATGAATTCCCATACTTAGCATATAGTTTAGTAATGCCATTACTATGAGAATCAGTTTACATTTTAAGTATCAGTGAGAACTTTGTAATCTATTCACTATACCACTATTGGTTTGTTAAATACCACAATGTTCACTCCTGCTACAACAAATGCTGATATTTATAGTTATCAGCTTAGGCATGTTATTATGTGAACTAAGTTCTTAA
Source organism: Typopeltis vanoorti (assembly GCF_054136105.1). Taxonomy (NCBI): domain Eukaryota; kingdom Metazoa; phylum Arthropoda; class Arachnida; order Uropygi; family Thelyphonidae; genus Typopeltis; species Typopeltis vanoorti. The sequence goes on from NC_143557.1 coordinate 129,263,764, forward strand.
AAGAACTGGGAGATGGACTGAGTCCTTGACTCTTTATCCCGTCATCTGAATGAAGAAAATTTGTGTGGATGAGGTGTTATTGAGCTAAAAGCTCTAGTCATGGCTGGGTAACGGCAATAGCCGAGCCTCAGTTAAAACTTAATTGGCTACAGCATTGCCATTCGTTACCCTGGAAGTCCTAAAAAGGACTTTTCTGTCTCCATCATCCTGATTCTATATGAACTAACTTATCCTTATAAGGACTGGCTTAAAGGGGCGAAGCAAGAATGCTTTTTATCTTCCCCGTTATCTGTAGAGTACAGTGTAGGGATAAGGTGTTATTGAGCTATTAAAGGTCTGATCACGGCAGGAGGGTAACAGCAATAGACGAGCCTCAGTTAGAGCTTCATTGGCTACAGCATTGCTATCATTACCCTTCAAGTCAATTCAACTCCACAGGTGAACTAAGTTCTAAAAAGAACTGGGCGATGGACTGAGTCCTTGACTCTTTATCCCGTCATCTGAATGAAGAAAATCTGTGTGGATGGGGTGTTGTTGAGCGAAAAGCTCTAGTCATGGCTGGGTAACGGCAATAGCCTATCCTCAGTTAAAACTTCATTGACTACAGCATTGCCATCCGCTACCCTGGAAGTCCTAAAAAGAACTGGGATGTTATACCACGTCACCTCTGTTCCTCATGTGAACTAACCTTATATATCCTTATAAGGACTGTCTTAAAGGGGCGAAGCAAGAATGCTTTTTATCTTCCCCGTTATCTGTAGAGGACAGTGTAGGAATAAGGTGTTATTTAGCTATTAAAGCTGATCATGGCAGGAGGGTAACAGCAATAGCCGAGCGTCAGTTAGATCTTCATTGGCTACAGCATTGCCATCCATTACCCTCCAACAGTATATTAATCACCGCATCTCACGGTCGACGATTCAATCTTTTTCCTCTCCCATGTGAACTAATTGACAATTGACAATTGACATTTATGTCTTTAGGGGTGAAGCAAGATGCTTTTCATATTCCCCGCTATCTGTTGTGGTTGCAGTGAAGGTAAAATTAATGAGCAGATTGCTCGCCCTGGATGGGCATGAAGATTATGCATCACTAAAGGAGGCCAATATAATTTTTGGTCTTCTATATTTGAATATGTCCGTTGGATCGTATGCTGTAGCTTGTTGAACCAAATCGTTGGGATGTGTGGACGTCTTTAGGAAAAACTTGGTGGCTAAGGATCGTAGAAAAGAGAAAATATAGGGAATATTTGTGTCTCTGTGGAGTTGAATGTTTCTAACATACCACGGGGCGTTCAAAATCATTCTCAGGCACTTGTTCTGCACTCGCTGTATTTTGATGATGTTAGCATTAGAGGTGTGGCTCCAGGCCGGAGAGGCATAGGTGATTATAGGACGAATTGTCATCTGGTATAGTTGTAATTTGATTCTGTTGCTGAGCTTGCTATTTCTATTAATTAGCGGATAGATCTGTGCTATGGCTTTAGATGCCTTTGTGCATGCAGACTTGGTGTGCTGATTGAAAGATAGCTTTTTGTCGAGAATTACACCCAGGTAATTTGTTTCTGACTGCCAGGGAATTTTAGTATTGAATAGTAACAAATCTCCTACAGGAGACATTGGCCTTTTTGAGAAAAGAACGGCTGAGCTTTTCTGGGGGTTGACTTCCAATCTCCACTTAGAGAACCAACCCTCCAGCTTTAGAATGTTTTCTTGAAGCTTTCTGGTAATGAAAAGGGGTCTGAGAGATCTGGTTAGTATTGCCGTATCGTCCGCATATAGGGCCAAAATGGAAGTCATCGGATTGTGCGGGATGTCTGACATGTATGTAGAGAACAGTAATGGAGCCAGTAGAGATCCCTGCGGCACTCCAGCAAAGATGTGGCGCTGGGAAGATGTAGAACCGTTGATTTTTACTTGCATTGATCTATTTTGAAGATATGAGTGGATTAAATGAACCATTCCAGGTGAGATGCCGGCTGAGATAAGCTTGTGCAGGAGTCCAAAATGCCAGATTTTGTCAAATGCTTTGGATAAGTCTAGGAAAACAGCTTCTGTGCACTGGCGCCAGTTGTAGCTGGTGGTGATGTATTCGACGATTCTGTGGATTTGCTGGGTAGTACTATGGTGTTGCCTAAAACCAAAGTGTTCTTTTGGAAGGATGTTTAGGTCATTTATTGAGGTCTGAAGTCGTGAGAGGATGACCTTCTCTGCAACCTTACCCAGATTTGAGATGAGACTGATTGGACGATAATTTTGGGGTAGGTGTGAGCATTTATTATACTGGTCAGGTACACTACTGCCCTCCGGGGCAGAAGTTTAATCACACGATTAGTAATGCCGTCTGGTCCGGGAGCTTTTTTGTTCTTTAAATTTTTAATAATGTCATATATCTCAGCAGGTGATGTTGATGCAATATGGTCAGTGCTGGTGATAGGAAGTTTGAGTGAGTGTCTGACCTTGCTGTGAATCTTATGTATGTGGTCAAAGTCAAGGTTTCCATACGAAGGCCTGCATTGCTCTTCCAAGCTGTGCGCTATAACCTCTGCTTTGTCCACATCTGTGTGAGCAAGGCCCTGATCAGTTAATATTGGGGGAAGGGATCTGCCTTTGTTTTTGGTATTTTTCAGTAGTCCCCAGTTGGAGTGATCACTAGGTGAAACGGAGGATAACTTTTTCATCCCATACATAGTCTCTATGAGCTTTCAGTGCATCTCTTACTGCCCCATTTAGTCTGTTTAGATTTGTTTTGTCTTGTGGTGCTCCCATGTGAACTAACATGGGAGCTGGAGTTAATTATAATTTTATTATGATAAAAAATAAATGGTGTATTAAAATTTTATAGTGTGACTGACGAAAATTTCTGGAATTTGTGGTTTATCTTCATGAAATACATAAAAATTTTATGTGCAAAAATATTAAATATTAAAAAGATTATGACTCTAGAGTTTAAAATTGCAAATTCAATTTGAGCAAAAAAAGTTTGTAAAGGCGGTGTTTACAATTGCAAATAGAAGAAAATTGAACGAGGGGTATTTTGAATTAGTTATAAATACTGATCTCAGGTGGTTTAATCGAAACCAATTTCTGCAGTGATTTAGATATTTACTTTGTGATAGTAATTTCTAGCCGCAAGGGGGCGATTATCACAAGCAGTTGAAATATCATATTTGGTTATTAAAATTTACATTTTTGGCAGATGTTACACCCAAAAAATGATTAAATAAATTTGAAACTACAAGGTTAAGATAAAATGATTATTCACATTTTACAGTTTTGTAAATTCACAGTTTTGTAAATTCTTTTAATCAAAAATTACATCTCTTCGTATCTACACTTGAAGATAATAACTTGTCTTCTTTTCCAAACATGATGACACAACTAAAAAGTTCTACTAATACCAATTGCAACAGAATTAAATACATCAAAGAAATTAGGAACCTGATTGTAGATTTTGTTACTCGTTTTCAAGATGAAAAAAAAAATGATAGAATAGTTTTATTTGTTTTCCATTTGACTATAATATAAAAGCGAAACAATCGGAAAATCTTCTATTTTTTTTATTATTATTTTTAATGATTAACACTATTATCATAAAAGCGTTGTTGTCCAGATTGAGTACTTTTAGCTTCTTAAACGGTCGTTTGACTTTTCACTCATTAAAGGAAAGGTCCCGAAAAAGGAAACAAAAATATACTAAAAAGCTAACAAGAGTAAAGAGATGAAAAGAATATTAAAAATACTATAAAAATCACTATACGAAGCATAAAAGCCTGTAAAACCAAAATGAACAAATTGAAGAGACCTAGCCAAGGCGATTCTCCAAGCGAAATACAGGTGAAAAGGTTGTCCCTAGCTGTTTTTGATGTTCGTAAAGAGCACCTCTTCATTCGTGGCCAGATCAGGTATCTCAAAGCCAAAGAAATCGAAAAGTTTCCAGTACAGCTCCTTTGTGTTAAGCTGAAACACTCGAACGTTGTCTGTAACAAGTCTGTTTAGTGTTTTACATATTGTATAGTACCACTCTAGCATCATCTCCACACCTGGTCCAGCGGTCCCAAACCAAGGTAGGAAATATATCCAATAAAGTATTTAATTAGACTGCCAGATGAGTGATTTGATGTCAATGCTTTCTGTATGGTTCAAGCAGTGGAAGGGAAATTGAAAATAAGGTCTTCCGTACCTTTAGTTTTCCTGATGATTAAACAAAGAAGCAATTTGTGTATTTCAGTCTTGCACCACAAAAATGTATATATATATATGTTAAAGATGCCAAGCTATTTTAAACCTGTTTTACTCCATTTCCCAAGTAAGCAAACAGACAGATCAGTCATGTTTGTGCCTGTACGTAGTGCAAGTCTAGGTAACCCGCAAAGTAATGCAAGTCTAGGTGACCCGCAAAGTAGTGCAAGTCTAGGCAACTCGTGGTAAAGGTGGAATAAGTTCTGATCACTATTCTTAATATTTACCCTTAATGCAAAGCCCATCTCCTTGAGGAGACAACGTATAGGGGCGCCTAAGTTGTCTTTGCCTAGAGGCATCAGATATTCTCGGACCGACCCTGCTCTTAATGTAAATGCTTCAGCACCACATCACATCACTCGATTGAACCATTGCGACGTCACACTTTCCATACAAACACTGTCCAGCTGTCAACCGATTTTTACTCTAACTGTGCATCGAGTTGAGTTTTTCTCTCTGGTTCCTTGCCTTTAATGCATAGCATCATACATCACCTCAAGGAGATGGGTTTTGCATTAAGGGTAAATATTAAGAATAGTGATCAGAGCTTATTCCACCTTTACCACGAGTCGCCTTGACTTGCACTACTTTGCGGGTCCCCTAGACTTGCGCTACGTGCAGGCGCAAACTTGATCCATTTGTCTGTTTGTTTACTTGGGAAATGGAGTAAAAACAGGTTTAAAATAGCTTGGTATCTTTAACATATATTATACCCAAGGTAAAAAACTTTCTCTCTCTCTCTCTCTCTCTATTTTTTTTTCTTCTTTTTTTTTTATTCCTAACATGGATTTTAGGCCAGATGGCCTATTCCGGTCACATGCCATCTCTTTCTTGGTCTTCCGAGTCTTCTTTTTCCACTTATTTTGTATCTGTGGTGTATTTTTGATAGTGTCTGTTGTTGTCCATTCGATTTAAATGTCCATTTTGGTTTATACTGTCTTATGTAGTAATTAATTGGTTTTATTTTCAGGGATTGTAAGATTTTTTCATTTGTTTCGTGGTTCCACTTGGTATATCCAGCTGTTTTTCAGAGGAACTTCATTTCTGCTGTTTGAATTCGTTTTTCAACTTTATAAATATCCTTAGTCCTATAGCTAGCTTAATATTTAAATGTTCTTTGCGTGCTACATTGGCAATCGAATCCAGATCTTGTCAATTGAAAGAGAAAATGTCTTGAATTCTCTAAGACAAGGGGAAAATATTTCAAGTTGTAAAAAAACAGAATTTCAAACATACATTTATGTATTTAAGTTTAACATATCTTTCTCTCTTTGAAATTACAATGAACTCAAAATTATAAATGAGGTGTATACAACTCTATAATTTTGGTCATTAACACTTTCATTGCCAAGCAGAAAATTGGAATTTCGTGTGGTGGCCAGCTTTTTTTTTATTTTTTTTATTTAGTTAGCGATGTCCACGCGATATCGCGTGATTGGCAATGAACGTGTTAAAAGATGACCACAGAATATGTACGGGCGATACAACATTTGTGTTAGTGACAAGATGAAAGTGCTAAACGCAATAAGAATCAGAAAATATTTTGTATCCAAGGCAGTCAGAATTCTTCCGATGTCCTTGCGAAAGACAAACAATTGTCTTCAAACACTTTGTTTCTTTTCAGTATCCTCAATGGATATGAAATATTTTTCTTCAATCCTCCTTTCAGTTGTTCAAATAAAATCACACGTCAAGTAACGCGACCAAATATTAAACTGAAGAACATCCTGAACGATCAAAGGAAATTATGGTAATGATGGATGAGTTGAACATTCCATGGAAATATTAACGTTTTAGATGTTGTGGAGGAGTAACATGAAATAATAGAGGCATGAAAGCTACAGGCATTAACTAGTGGCGGCTCGTGGCTTGAAATCGTGGGGGTGCTACAACTCTCGAAATATACATACACACTGTAAGTACAGCGTATACGTGTTTGGATAAAATATCAAAATTATAGTACAAATTAAAAAAAAAATATTCTTTATCATAACCCCAATAAAGTTCTAAAATAAAAACTATAACGAATGGTATGTCTTTAATTGTAATGTCCAAATATTTAAAGACTACTGGCGCAAACTGCATATAAACAACAATGGAACTGCGCGAAGGACAGTGCCGCATTACGCTAATACCTCGCATCTCACTATGACGTGATATGCTTGCGCGCGTAGCAATATGACGCTGTGGTAAACACAGTGCCGCTAGAGTCCTTCGCCCTCCTAAGTGCTACAAGATGGATTTTTATTATTTTTTATACAAAATAAGAGAATCGTATAGGATTATTGATGAACAAATTAAATATAACAAGCAAATATAAATAAATTAATAAATATATTTATATATCGAGAATAATTGGGGATGCTGCAGTTCCTCAGTGCCTATGCACGAGTCGCCTCTGATATTAACCATACTGCAATTAATTGATGCACACAGAGAGATTGGATTGGATGGAATATTATCACGTATGTTAAAGAAATTGGTAGATTATTAGATCCGCGTTTATTTAACTTCAGTGATAAACTTGCAAGGTCCAGAGAGAGGGGAAGAAAGGCTAAATAGTTATACTAATTTAAAAAAAATCTTTTCCTGAAAAAAAAAAAAGATAGTTATACTGAATAAAAAAAAAAAGGTGGCTCCCAGGAGACATTTGCTAGTTACAAACTAATTTTTATCTCTGGGATGGTGAATGAAGTACTAAAGCTAGTGATAGGCTGTATTTACAAATGAGTGGTTGGGAATATGATCTTGTACAAAAAAGGTTTTTGTTTATATATTTCCTATAGAAATATCATGTAGAAATGATTGAAAAACAGTCTACACCTACACCACCTACGTAGGCTAAATCTTTTATGACAAATTAACAAAAAAGTTGTCAAAAAAATGGATATACCGACCAGTGGCGCACCTAGAGGGGGGGGGGGTCAAGGGGCCCTGGCACCCCAGCGAAAAAGGAAAAAAAAAACACTAGAAAATTTTCCAAAAATCTTTTCCTAATTAAAATTCATTTTTTATTGATGTTGTGTTGTGTCTTCTATTTCTATGCTATTTATGAATTAGAGATCATTGCAGATGCTCAGTCATAGGTCGTATGCGACGCGTAGTGTGTATTCTCAAATCGTCTACTCAATTAAATCCTCAGTGCGCCACTGATACCAACGATAGTATCGGATTTCGGGGAAAAATACCACATAGAAGACTGCTGTATAAATTCAAAGAGATGGGGATAAAATATGAACAGAAGAATGAGTGCTGGATGAATACCAGAAGATCATATACCGAGTCGAAAATTGACCTGGACCTATTTTTCTATCTTTTATTTCTGTTTAAACCTCTTATTGTGCTCACTTTGTATATAAATCATATCAGTGATAGTCTGGAAAGTAATATTGAATTGTTTGTATGAGGAGTTATGAACTGTCGATTAATTGGTTATATTGAAGGAAAATGGACTCCAAAATCTCCAGAATTTGATAAGGCGAAGGATGGGAACAATTGATAGAGACGTACAAAGGAAATTTTATAACACAAAAGAAATTTTTTTTCAACATATGGTATAAACGAATGTGTAATATGGTGAGTGCCTTTTCAGTAAAGGAGTTCCAAGAGAATGATATGAATCAGTGAGGATCGATGTAAATCGTAGTCCTTGTAATTTACTTGTATGGTTCTTAATTTCTGTCTAATTCATTCGCTGGATAGTAACCGAGTCATTTGCACAGTAATTGGTGCAAATGACTCAGTTACTGGAGAAAGTGATCCTGACTATGTAAAAATCAATTTACAAAATGAAAAGAGTGTTTAGCCCATGGTGCAAATACACTATAGGGTTCACTAAAAATCGTCAGTGGGAGCCACATAAAAAAAAATCAGATCCAGAAATGCTTTAAAAAAATTATCAAAGCCTATTTTTCAAATAAATGTTACTTAAAAACATCCTTTTGTAGTATTGTAGAAATGGAACAATACACGAATTTTAAATGGACGCATGCATGAAAAAAGTGTCAAGTCAAGTAGAAATGGTTGAAAAACCATTGACTATGTCATCTACGTGGGCTAAAACGGATATGCCGTCATAGACGAATGACATCATATCCTTCATATGTAAAACCAAACAAAATACTAGAAAATATTACAATAATTTTGAATTAAAATATTTACATTTTTATGAAAAAAATAAAATAATAAAAACAGTTATAGCTTTCGATGCAATTTCTGATTCTTTCTGGAGAAAAAGTAAAATTTTTTAACTTTAAATTAGCAAACCTTTTAGGTTTTTAGATAGCTCATTAAGAAATTTATGCTAAAAATGTTATGTATAGAGATGGCGAGGATTGGAAAAAGTCCTTTTTTGGACTTCCAGGGTAACAAATGGCAATGCTGTAGCCAATGAAATTTTAACTGAGGCTCGGCTATTGCCGTTACCCAGCCATGATTAGAGCTTTTTAGCTCAACAACACTCCATCCACACAGATTTACTTCATTCAGATGACGGTATAAAGAGTCAAGGATTCAGTCCATCGCCCAGTTCTTTTAAGAATATAAGAATGTATAGAGAAGGAAGATTATGGAGGTTGGATGGATGACACCCTGGGAGGGTAATGGATGGTAATGCTGTAGCCAATGAAGTTCTAACTGAGGCTCCGCTATTGCATTTACCCTCATGTAATGATCAGAGCTTTAATAGCTCAATAACACCTTATCCCTACACAGTCCTCTACAGATAACGGGGAAGATGAAAAGCATTCTTGCTTCGCCCCTTTAAGCCAGTCCTTATAAGGACTATAAGGACGTTATGCATAGAATTGGGATAACATGAATGGTGGTTGGTGATACTTGTTTGCTACAGAGTAGATAGCTGAGATGAAATGATATATAGAGGTAAACGTTCTATGCTGTATATAATGGTTGGGACTTCCGAATGATATATTTAGAGGTAAGCTTTCTTCCTTTTGTATATTTTTGTGATTACACATTGCTTAGCTGGTAGACCCTTGCCTGAGTCTGAGGGATTTGTCAATAGACCACCCTCTTAGATCGTCAGGAATAAGGCATCGGGATCATCCCTCATTGTACACAAGGATGGAGAATGTAAATGACATCAAGGACGCCATTCAACAGCTAAACAAAGATATGTCACTTGACATTCTCAAATTCATCCTAAAGAAATTTGAAACAGATTATCCTGGTTGCTTGAATCTCTTCACTCAAGTAAATGACACTGAAGATGATGATTTGGACATTGAAGAGGACATTACACCTGTTCCAATTACAAAGACTCCCCGACAGTTCGATTGTTCACAGGAGGAACAATCTAATAAATGACGCAGAACATCGGAAGGTGGAATGGAAGATGATGTAACAACTCACCAAAATCAGATCACCCAAGATAGAAAAGAAAAGGTCCCTCCAGTTATCCTTCGAGATAAAGATAAATGGACCTCAGTCTCAAGATCCCTAGTGGAACAAAATATCAATTTCTCCTGGGCAAGAAATACTAAAAAGGGTGTAAAGATTCATCCTACCATTGTCACAGATTATCGCAAGATGACGAAAATGCTGGACAACTCTAAATTGCCCTTCCACACCTTTGCTCTAGCAAGCGAGAAGAACTTAAAAGTAGTTCTAAGAGGAGTGGTTGAGGGCATCACAACTGATGAGATCACAGCTGACCTCATCAATCAAGGATTGACTCCAACCAAAGTCAGTAGAATGTTGAGGTCAGATAAAACATCAATGCCACTGGTGCTGGTCGAAATCTCCAACAGACAAAAAAGCATCTACGAAGTTACGGACATTTGTAAGCTTAAAATTACAACCGAACCTCTAAGGAAGAAGGCATCGGCAGGGCAGTGCCACAGATGCCAGAGGTTCGGGAATGCCCAAAAACTGTGCAGAGCTGCATACAGATGCCTAAAATGCGGTGAGGGTTACCAAACTAACTCCCGCACCAAACCCAGATCCACACCTGCCTGCTGTGCCAATTATAGAGGACCACATCCCTCTAATTACAAGGGTTGCCTTTTCCATCCAAAAAATCATGGATCAACAAGAACTAACCACGCTCCTCCAAGCAATGACACAATACACAACCAAGCAATTCGCCCTCCAGATCATAATACCTCCATTCCACACATAGGAAGGCACTCGACCCTCATCCATGTCCAAATCATATGCGGAAGCGGTAAGAACCCAGACCCCTTCGTCGCAAGAGCGAACAAGCTCTAATCTCACATTAGCTTTAATCTCGTCACTTGCAACAATGCTGCATGAATTCAGCAATGCAAGCACCTCACCATCTTCCCGAAAGAGATTCCATCTAGAAACCCAATCCATATTAACAGCTCTCTGTAATGTTTAAAAAATTTAAACTAAATTCTCTCATGATAACAGAATGGAATGCCAAAGGCTTAATAAATAAAATTCTCGAGCTGCAAGAATTCGCAAAAAGATACAATCCAGACATAATCTTGATCTGTGAATCCCACCTCAGACCATCAAACAACCCAAAACTAAGAGGTTATATTTTATATAGGACAGACAGACTTAACTCTAGTGGAGGCGGCACAGCTATTTTTATTAAAAATTATTAAAGCCACAACTCGCTGACCAACCCTCAAACTTTAAACCTTGAGGTGACAGGTGTGGAGGTGCACACTAATAACGCAGCCAAACTCAAAATCTACGCAGCGTACAACCCTCCCAGCATTCCACTATTGACAGCAGACTTAGACTCCATCCTCGGCTCCACGGATGAAGTCTAAGTCACCCTATTCAACTACACGTTACTCAACTCATCAGTAGTAGCTGGACCGACTGAGCCCACTCACTACAGCCCATCAGAAAATTCTGATGTATTAGACATAGTTATCCTCAGAAACATCCAATATCAATACCAGCTGGACACATTAGAAAAGCTTAACTCAGATCATAATCCCATCCTGCTCAGGTTAGGACTTCAAGATTAGCTCTCTCCCCATCATTCTTTCTTACCATGGGACAAGCTCTCTAAGGTTCTCCCAGTCCACATCGGTCCACCCCCTGTCATTCATGAAAAAGAAGAAATAGACAAAGCTGTAATCAATTAAACTAGGCAAATCAATACAGCAATAGCATCAGTCACTCAAACCACTGTCTTCCACGCTCCTAATTGGATCCCAGAAGAGATAATGGACCTGATTAGGGCCAAAAAATAAAGCCAGAAAGTGTTATCACAACATCAGAGCACCGCAGGACAAAGCAACCTTAAACACCTTGAACAGACAGGTTCGAGAAGCCTTCCAGATGCACAGGAATTCCAAATGGGAATCCAAACTCAGGGAAATCAACCCAGAAGATAACTCCATGTGGAAGTTTATAAAATCTCTTCGTACCAAAAGACAACCACTTCCACCTTTGAAGACCAATCTTGGAATTGCACACTCAGATGAAGAAAAAGTAGAAGCCCTAATTGACAATCTGGAAAATCAATGCAGCCCATCTTACGTAAAATTAAATATCAATCTTATTTACAAAGTTCATCGTGAAGTTAGAAATGCACTAAGACAGCCTAAGGATGATTCAGAAACCATCACCCCCACATCTCCAACAGAAATGATAAATATTATTTCCCATCTGAAGAATAAAAAGGCCCCCGGCCCTGACGGCATTATCAATAGAATAATAAAGCTACTCCCACGAGAGCCATAATTCATCTAGTTAATATTACCAATTCCATTTTAAGATTCCAATACTTTCCCACAGATTGGAAAATCGCGGATATTATACCTCTGAAAAAGTCTGGTAATAACTCACAACCTTCCCAAAGCTACAGGCCCATCAGTCTTCTTTCCTGTCTTGGCAAAGTAATAGTAAAGGTCATCCTATCAAAACTGCAATCAGCAGTGGACAAACAGAAAATAATCCCAAATGAGCAATTTGGGTTTCGCAAAGCTCACAACACGGTGCAACAAATTCACCGATTAACAGAACATATCACTCATGGTTTTAACTGGCACCTTCACACTGCTGCTGTATATTTGGATGTTGCCAAGGCCTTTGATAAGGTCTGGCATCAAGGCCTTATCTTCAAACTAATTGAAAACAATATCCCAATTAAACTAGTGAAACTCATATATTCATATATCAATGAAAGATACATGCAAGTAAAACTCAACGGAATTGTTTCTTCATGGCGCAAAATTCAGGCGGGAGTACCTCAAGGTTCTCTTCTGGCCCCAATACTTTTCACAACTTACATGGTGGATACTCCTCTCAATCCAAGAACAACTACTACGGCCCTTTATGCCGACGGCACTGCTATTCTAGATAAATCGCTCAGCCCTCGCCTAGCAATCACTAGACTCCAAGGAAGTATCAATGAGCTAGCAAACTGGTTCACCAACTAGAGGATTCAAGTGAACCCCCTCATAAGCTCAGCCATAATGTTTTCAAGAAGAAAGATCTGCAACAAAGAAGACATCCTGCTCTCTGGTCAAAAGATCCCATGGCAATCAGAGACCAAATATCTTGGGGTATTATTGGATAAGAAACTCTTTTTCAACAAACACATCGATCTCATTTGCTCCAAATCTTCCAAAGTCATAGCTCAGCTCTACCCACTGATCAACCGCAAGAGCAAATTGAATCTACATAATAAATTGCTTCTTTACCGGATGGTATTACGTCCAGTCATTACCTACGCCTCACCAGCATGGAGTCACACTTCAAGATCAAACATTTCGAAATTACAGAGAATCCAAATCAAATGCCTTTGGATGATCCTGGATGCACCGTGGTTCGTCAGAAATTCACCGAGAAACCGGCACTCCATACATCTCCTCCCTTCTTCGTGATCTTGTAGAAAAATTCTTCGTGAAGTCAAATTCACATTCAAACCCACTAATCGTACAAGCTGTCAATTACAACGAGACTGATTCCTACAAACACAAAAGACCGAAGGCTATCCTTCTCTCAACCGATCATAGCTAACACAACTGCCCTCAAAGGGCGAGCTTAACTGATCACAAACCTCCCATTCCCAAACAATTCTCATTACAGATAAAGGGGAATATGAAAAGCACTAGTGCTTCACTCATCCTGTCAGAAATGTTAATGGTAAATGGTACGTTATGTATATGTCGTTATTCATGTTACATTTATTTATTTTGTTAATTGTGTTTGTGTTTATTCTCAATAGAATTATCTTTCCATTTAAAATAATTTTAGAAACTGTTATTTTCTAATATATACAGTATATCTTTTGCTATTGTTGATGAATACGTTTTGCAACTGATTCGTGTTTTTATTTTTACTTTTAAAGTTACGGATTTTGTTATACAAAGATACTTTCTCTCAGCCAGTGTTATTGTTACGAAACAGTTGCAATTTAGATAAGTCGTGGATGCTAATTATGCTTTCTATCCGACAAAAAATTAATATTGTAAGCTGTTTAATATAAAATAATTATGACATGTGCATTTATTCAAAAAAAATTATATTTTTGTAAAATTATATTTTAAAAAATTATAAAATTGGTAATTATATTTTTTATGTTTAAAAGAACATGAACTATATATATATATATATATATATATATATATATATATATATATATATATATATATATATATATATATATATATATATATATATATATGAATTTTCTGCATGTGTATAGTGCTGAGTTTAGAGCAGTCAAATCTAGTCTATCTAGCCTTGCCTGAGGTAAGATCGGTCATTTTTTTATCCTCCCCCTCACTCTCTGCTGTTGCTATGGGAACATTTGGCGCAGAAAAGAGGCAAGGACGCTTTTGGTATGCTTTATATTTTCTCCTCTTTTTGTTAAACGTTTATCCCCTCTTTTTTGTTTTTTTTTCTTTTGCTAGCAGAGTCTACTCGACAGTCAGAAATGTTTTCGGGATTTCCTCAGCTAGGAGAGCTTGCTCTTGTAGTTTTTATTTTTTATTTTTTTATGTTGGGCCCATATACGAGAGGTTGGCTGGTCAACCTATAGTACGTAGTACCGTATACGGGTAGTGGGTTGGGAAAAGAGAAACTTGGCGATTGGCTGTGCTGGTTTTGGATTTTTCCTTGAACAAGGGATCATACATCGTAATTCCGATCATCGTACTTATTTCTCGTCTATTCACCCCACTCTTTAACCAGTAATGGTTTCATTTCCGCCTGGAGTATGTGCACTGCTTGGAAAAAAGTTAATGTACCCCCCCCACACACACACACAAGGAGCAAGGTGCATCGCGCCATGTAATAAGTCACGCGGAGGAATATGATGTTGCTCCCAAGTCAGTGCAAATCTATCCAAGTAAAATGGCTACGAGAAGGAATCCGACGGAGTTTGGAAAAGGCATTGTAGGATGCCATATTGCAGGCCTATCCATTCGGCAAATTGTTAACAAATTGCACCATCCTAGGTCAACAATTACTGATACCTCACTGAGATGGAAGCGAAGGGAGCCAACTACAGTTGCTACTCTCACATTTGTTGAGCGTAGTGGACAAACCACCACGCTCACCGAATGCGAACGTAGGGTGCTACAAAGGATAATATGTAACAATTCCCCCATTCATCGGCCGACAAGCTGAATGCGGAGTCCTGGCATCGACGGGAAAACGAATCTGTATAACAATCTTCAGAACCGAGACTCACAACATGGTCTGCATGGTAGGACCGCAGTAGGCAAGCCTCACGTTACCCGAACCAACATGCAGCGTCGTCTTCAGAGGTGCAAAGAGCGTGTGTACAGTGGAACGTGGAAGCTTGGAAAAGCTGTGTTATGGAGCAACGAATCACGCTACATTCTCTACCGAGCAGATGGACCGGTGTGGGTGTGCAGGATGCCCGACGAACGTCTTTTACCAGAGTGAGTAACCACAACTATGAAATTCAGAGGTAACAGTGTAATAGTATGATCCTGTTTATCCCGGTTTGGTCTCAGACCTCTGTTTATGGTGCCACGAACATTGAACTCCAAGAGGTATCTGAACATTCTAGACAATTCCCGTCTGTTTATGATCACAAAGGTTAATTATTTCAAACGTGCAAGCATATGCACGTCATAGTGAGATGCGAGCTATTATCATAATGCGGCACTGCCCGTCGCGCAGTTCCACTGTTGTTTATATGCAGTTTGCGCCAGTAGTAGTGTTCTTAGTGCTTATCGTTTTTATTCCGTCTCTTTAAATATTTGGACATTAAAATTAAACGATTTAATTGTAATGTCCAAAAATTGTAAATTGTAAATTGATTTTATTTTTAAGTAATTTTGAATTATACCAAACTGTATAATTTTATCGATAATAAACAATATTTTTTTCATGTTTAAATTTGTTTTTTTTAATTTTACCATAATTTTGATATTTTATCCAAACACGCATACACTGCGTGTTTGGATAAAAAGTTGCATTATTGGTTTGGCGAAGATAGGTGAGTTCATTGGCTTTCACTAAATAGAAAAAGATAATCAACCATTTAGAAGGTGTGTGACTAGCGTATCTTGGAAGAGTTTTCTCATTAACACATTAAAATTATATTATATTAAAAAAATAAAATTATATTAATTAAAATTATATGTTAATTAGAATAATTCGAATATATCTGGAGGGGAAGATTAGTACTTTAATGGTGTCAGTTGAAAGTGGAATACACAACCTACCTCTGGTTATAGCGAATAACAACTGTTTGATTGTAGCTAAGATCATAATCCAATGTAAACTTTCCAAAAGTTTTCACTAAAAGAAATCACAGCCTTAAAAGAGATAAAATTACTAAAGCAGAGAAAGGTATTGCTACTGTGATAATGAATCAAACAGAACATGATAACGAAATCTTCTACAAGATCATTCCACATACGAAATCATAGACCGTGGTCCTACTAATACACAAAAAATAAAGTTCATAAATTACTGAAACAAAATCACTTGGTTTTAAAAAAAAACTGTTATATGAAGCGCCAAAAATTCACAGAATTCCATATTTTTCTCTAGAACGGGATTTCCAGTCTATGTACAAAGTATATAAATAAAATACAATACATAGACAACCCCCCTCCCCTTAAAAATAAGAAAAATCCTTAGATCAAGGAGGATATTATTAATGTTCTATAGGTTCAGAACCTTTTGTGGAGGAGAGTAACATACAAATTTATTTTAAGTCATAGATATAATACATTTCAGATAACTATGAACCCTTCACATTATAAGTCGTATATTCATAGGCTGGCAAGATGTAACGATAGAGTTGTGTAATGTAATCTTTACCAGAGTGAATTTCTGCGTTACTATAACAAAAAAAATCCAGCGAAAACAAGCTGAATGGAAGTTGCGTGAGTCGAAACACTATCCTGATTTTCCCATCCCAACGAAAACAGAATCAATCTGGGAAAAGTCACCACGACTACCTGAACACTGCCAGTAAAAGTGATCTTCAGTCCAACTCTAGGGATAAGGTGTTATTGAGCTATTAAAGCTCTGATCATGACAAGAGGGTAACAGCAATAGCCGAGCCTCAGTTATAACTTCATTGCTATCCATTACCCTCCCAGGGTACCAATTTTACTCGCCTCGTACGACATGCATGGGCTACAGTGGGGCTATTCTTATCCCGGCCATCAAACGAGGTGGTATGTAAGTAAAACCCTTTCTAAAATTTAAGACAATCCCTAGACCACTCCATAGGGGAAGAAAGATCGTCCAACTCAGCGTAGATTCAACTCAGTGACGCCTCCCCCCCATAACTGAGAAGAACCGCTCAAATTCCAGGGAAAAGAATTCACAGACAAAGTTCCTCACGGGCCACGCCGGAGAACACCTCCCTAGAGACTTAAAATGCTCTCTCAGCGCAAATCCCCCCGAAATCTAAGCCCCCCCCACCAGGAGAAAAATTTCGGAAGAAATCTAAGAGAGCGAAACTCTGGAAACGTTGCGTCCCATTTTAGTCGCCTCTTACGACATGCATGAGCTACAGTGAGGTTATTCTTACCCGACCACCACACGTGGTGATTTTTAAGGAAAGCCCTTTCTAAAAATTAAGATGATTCCTAGACCACTGCATAGGGGCAGAAAGATCGTCCAACTCAGCGTAGATTCAACTCAGTGACGCCCCCCCCCATAACTGAGCAGAACCGCTCATATTCCAGGGAAAAGCATCCGCTGACAAGGCCCTTCAGGGCCACGCCGAAAACCCTTTCCCAGATACTCAAAATGCTCTCTCAGGGCAACTCCCCCGAAATCAAGCCCCCCCCTCCCTCACCGGGAGCAAAATTCCGAGAGAAACCTAAGAGAGCGAAACTCTTGAAACTTTGCGTCCCATTTTGGTCGCCTCTTACGACATGCATGAGCTACAGTGGGGTTATTCTTATCCTGGCCACCACACGTGGTGATTTTTAAGTAAAGCCCTGTATAAAAATTAGAACGATCCCTAGACCACTCCATATTGGCCAAAAGATCGTCCAACTTACTGTTGGTCCACTCAGTGACAGGCTCACCCTACCAACGAGGAGAGCCGCTCATTCCAGGGAAAAGCATCCACCGACACAGCCCGGAGAACACCCTCCGCGGGGACTCAAAATGCTCTCTCAGACAAACTCCCTCACCGGGAGCAAACCTAGGAGAGCGAACTCTCGAAACACATTCCATATTAGTCGCTGGAGCCGCTAACAGATTATCTCGTTAACTCAACGAAACTAACTCTTAGGTCCTTATAAGGACTGGCTTAAAGGGGCGAAGCAAGAATGCTTTTCATCTTCCCCGTTATCTGTAGAGGACAGTGTAGGGATAAGGTGTTATTGAGCTATTAAAACTCTGATCATGGCAGGAGGGTAACAACAATAGACGAGCCTCAGAGAGAACTCCATTGACTACAGCGTTGCTATCCATTACCATCCAAGGAGGTTACAGCATTGCTATTCAAGAGACTCTTTTTTAAGCATGTATAAGAAAAACTAAAAGGTGTGTTTTATATTTTAAGTAAACTCTAAAGCTAAATAAATTTGAAATGATTTCTTTATTATCTTTTTAAGTAATACTATTTACTAATAAATTATAAGTATTATTTTAGATATATTATTAAATGATACTTCATTTCATTGTGATTAGAGTGGCACTCCATAATATGTAACTAGAGACTATTACACGTGTCCGTGTGGAAATACTCAAAATAGAGAAGTGTACTGTTTCTGTTTTTCTTTCTTTCTTTTTTTTTTCTTCTCAAGTTTATAAGAATAAGATTCTCTTTTGAAATCAAATCAAGCCCGCGCTTCACGCCTTATTTTATTACTATACTTGTTCTAGGAACTAATGACCTTGCTTTTATTTGTCTTTTTTTCTTTCTCTCTTTTCTTGTTTTTCTTTACTTTTTATTATATTTGTATTCTTTGTTGTTGTAGCAAGCGTTAAGTCTTTACCGGTGCCATTAAGGTATACTTGGTAGTTAATAAATAAATAAAATATGAAAACAATTTATTTTGAAACTGACGTCACAAAAACAAACAAACAAAAAAAAAAATACATTAATAGCGATCCAACTCCGTTTGAGTAGTGTCACTCATTAATGTGTTACCACACTAAAATTATAAAGATCATATTTTAATCACTTTTTTGAAATAAAATGAAATTAAAATATTTTCCCATCACAGCTAGCCAAATAAACAACAGTTACTTTATATATAAAAATAAAATAAAATAAGATATTTATCTATCATAGAGACATAGATATCAAGATTATTCAAAATTGCAGCGCGAATCAATTTTATCAGGAAAACCTAACGCCTGCTATGAAATATTATATCATAGCACGTATGATGTA
This sequence comes from Typopeltis vanoorti, assembly GCF_054136105.1. Classification (NCBI taxonomy): domain Eukaryota; kingdom Metazoa; phylum Arthropoda; class Arachnida; order Uropygi; family Thelyphonidae; genus Typopeltis; species Typopeltis vanoorti. Next base: position 129,282,808 of record NC_143557.1, read on the forward strand.
TTCCTGATAATTTGGATTGATTTCATCTTTTATTTAAATTTTACTTCTGCAAAAGAGAGGGCGTTGCAGTCGATTTCCTGTTCCTTCATTTCCCCTTCAGAGCTCTCTTCATCCTTTGCCAGTTTTTTTTTTTATGCTATGATGACGTGCTATGATGACATAGCACGTCATTTCCTTTCTACATTTGCACTTATAAAGAATTAATGCTAAAAATATGTAAGCTTTCAAAACTTCTCTGAGGTTTCAGAATGAAACTTTGGGTTGTTGACTCGATTTGCAATACGAATATTTCGTATTGGTTTCAAGCATATTATATTATATATTTAGAATACATTTCAAAGCAATACGGAGCTTCTTTAAGAAATTCTTTAAGATATTTGTTAATCCAATATTAACAAATACCAATATTTGTTAATGTTGGTATTCATCTATACTATATCGCTGTATAAATAAATAATTACTACTATATGGATATAAAATATAGTCCTATTTAGCATAAATATAGAAAAATGGAGGATATTATGGATCCATTCATATTTTATAGCCATATATAGAAAGAGACTGAACAGTTTCGAAATTTATGAAAGAATGTATTATAATATAACTTTCGGAGTTATGTTAACAAGGCAACTCCGTGCAAAAGGTTATATTATCATTAGTAATCTGGCAAATTTCAAATTTTTTTATTTTTCTATATTTGACTATACTATAAAATATATATGTATCTATAACACCCTTTTTCATTTTGATTAAATATAATAATATTTTAAAAGTAATCTTTCTTAAAAATCTCATTTCCTGATACTGTAAATAGTTTTAAGAATAAATAGAAATTAATATGAGCTGCTCATAATTCATGTTTTTCCAAGCGATGGAAGATATTCTGGTGATGTGATTTTAATTTACTTATTTTAAAAATAATTAATGAATTTTTGTGTCTCGAATCGCAAAAGTTGTCAAAATATAACTCAGTAAAGCAATCATGCAAAATTTACTGTATAAATGGTTTCCGTATTGAAAGTATTTAGTCTTCCCAATCCTTAAATACATTTCTAAAAGGAAGCCATCTAAGTCAGAGGATGTGGATGGTTGCACACTCATGTCTTGCGTACACAGAAATCCAGGTCAAAGTCGTACGTTTTATATATAGCATTCAATGTTCACTCCTAGGGGGCGCTTCTGAGAAATAACAACGATGGTACAACACCGCGGAGTCGTAAGAAAAAAGGTTCGTGTGTGAGAGAGAGAGAGAGAGAGAGAGAAGCTTTGGAAACGAAATAAAGAATCTAGAAAATGAATCCCAACGCCTCCTATGAAATGTTATATCATCGCTAGTATGATGTGTTTCTGATAATCTGGATTGATTTCATCTTTTAAATTTTACTTCTGCAAAAGAGAGGGCGTTGCAGTCGATTTCCTGTTCCTTCATTTTCTCCTTCAGAGCTCTCTCCATTCTTTGCCAGTTTTTTTTTTTTTTCTGTATCTGATGACGTAACACGTCATTTCCTTTTTATATTCGCACTTCTACAAAAACTAATTTTTTATTGCCCTTTCTGATTCCAAATTCTTTTTTATGGGAAAATGATAACTTGAATGGGTACAAGTTAGGTAATTAACTTACACAGGTCAACAGAGAAGAAATGTGTGTAGAATTATGGCATTGGTAATGCATCGACGATAATGTAACCGATTGTTTGGAGCTTTTCCAATAAGACAGTCTTGGCACATGGCATAGAATTCTTTCTCACCCAGTTTCGACTATATCATTGCACCATATATAAACACTAGCTTCGTCCTCTCTCTGGTTCTTTCAGCCTACCCTTTTTTTTTCTCTACTACTTTCATTTTTTCTCTCTCTCTTTCTCTTTCGTTCATTCACTCTGTCCCTTTTCATAACTCTCCCATTCTCTCTTCTTTCATTTCTGTGGCACTGTTTCTTTCATTTTATCCCCTTCCTCTTTTGTTTTATTTATTTTTTCTTTCTCGCTTTCTCTGTTTTACCTCTTCCTTTATTTTTCATTATCATTCTGTCACTCATCCCTCTCTCTCTCTCCCTATTAAAAATTATATATATAACGACTGTCCCCTAAATCAAAACCCCTACCAGAATATTAGGGAAAAACTTCCCATGTCATATACAGCTCCAATTTTCAAATGGTCTAAATATCCTTTTAACGTATAAAATCTACAGGTTATTGGCATTAGTGAAACATGGCTGACGGAAGATGATATAGTTAGTGGGATAGAATGTGTAGGTTATAGTGTGTTTAGGAGGGACAGAGAGAATAAAATGGGGGGAGGGGTATTATTGATGATAGCTGATGAACTGCAGCCAAGGAGAATTGAAGTTGTATCGCAGGATAGTGAAAGGAGCTCATTTGAGGCTATTTGGTGTGAGATTGAGACTGGCAGAATAAAATATACAGTTGGGTGCTGCTATAGACCAGGTGATGGAATAGATGGTGGAGATGGTATGCATAAACAAATTGATGAAATGAGTGGAAGGAGGGTAATTATTATGGGGGATTTCAACTATGGTAACATTGATTGGAAGGAGGAGAGGACACATGTGAGGAAGGAAATGGATTTTATTCAATTATTAAGGGATAACTATCCGAGACAGCATGTAATTGAAAATACTAGGGGTGTGAGAGTGCTTGGCCTGGTAATAGCATCTGAGAATTCGACTGTAATGAATATGACCATGTTACCACCTATTGGTGAGAGTGATCATAAGGTCTTGACCTGGGAGGTGGCTAAAGGTGTGGAATTTTCGATTAAGACAGGGTATATGTGGAATTACCGTGCTGCCAAGTATGACAAGCTTAGGAGATTGCTTGGATCAGTGCCATGGCATGTACAACTGCAAGGGCTGGACGTCGATAGAGCATGGAAAGTGGTCAAGGAGCATTTACAGGAGGTTATAGCTGATCGTATACCTAAGGTCCGAATAGTAAAACAAGTAGGGGTTAAATGGATGAATAACACCATTAAGCTTGAGCTGCAAAAAAAGAAACAACTGTGGAGGGAATTTAAAGAAAGGGGTGATCTGCAGGCACACGAACGGTATAAAGTGCAGGCCAGAAAGGTAACGAGTGTGGTAAAAAAAGCAAAAGCGGATTATGAAAGGAAACTAGCTTTGCAAGCAAAAGAGAATCCCAAACAGTTCTTTCAATATACTGCAAGCAAGAAAAAAACTGTACATGGCAAAATGATTTTAAGGAATGACGATGGTAAAGAGTTCACTGAATCAGTCGATATAGTGGAGTTACTGAGCGCGCACTTTGCAAAAGCATATCATCCAGGTGGTGACATTGAAAAAATGAAGGAACCATTAGTGAAGGAATAGTGATGAATGAAGTGGAGGTGACTAGTCTATTACAGAACCTTAATGTGAACACATCTGTGCGATTGGATGGTATACCGGCACGGGTCTTGCGTGAAGCGGCTAAAGAATTATCAGTGCCCTTGACCATGTTGTTTAATCTGAGTCTCAGGTCTGGTTTAGTCCCGAAGGTGTGGAAAGAGGGGAAAATAGTTTCACTGCATAAAGGAGGATCCAAGACTACGGTTGCAAATTACCGACCGATCAGCATATCAGGAGTCGTTGTCAAGGTCTTGGAGAAAGTAGTCAAGGGAAAAATACAGGAATGGATTGATGAAAACGAGATACTGTACAGGGGACAGCATGGCTTTGTGAAGGGTAGATCATGCTTCAGTAACTTGCTCAAGTTTTATAACAAGGTGACGGCTGAACTGGATAAGGGAAATGGGTTTACAGTGATACTGCTGGACCTGGCAAAGGCGTTTGACAGGATACCACATGGAATACTAATCCGTAAACTACAACATATGGGAATGGATATAGGGTTGGTGAGATGGATAGGTGGTTGGTTGATGGAGAGATATCAAAGAGTAGTTTATTCAGGAGTAGAGTCCAAAAGACGGCCTGTGACTAGTGGTGTGCCGCAGGGTTCTGTTCTTGGACCACTGCTGTTTAATCTGTTCATTAACGATATAGGGAAGGATCTAAGTGGAACAATTCATTTGTTCGCTGATGATGCAAAGTTGGGTAGGGCAATAGTGAATGCAGAAGATGTCTTGCAGGATGACTTAGATAGATTGGAGTTCTGGGCTAAGGAGAATGAGTGTCAATTTAATGTGACAAAATGTAAGGTTATGCATTTTGGGGTGAAAAGATTAGCAGCAGTATACCACATTGGTGGAACTGTACTCCGAGAGATTGATGAGGCCAGGGACTTGGGAGTGTTGGTGGATAGGGAGATGAAGTTTAGGGGGCACATTGCAAAAGTAGCTAAATCAGCTCATCAACTCACTTGGTTGTTGAAAAATACCTTGACGAGCAGAGACAAGCAAGTTATTGTACCTCTGTACCGAGCCTTGATAAGACCTCATCTCGACTACTGTGCCCAGATTTGGTCACCTCGGTTCCTTCTTGATGGGGAGGAGGTGGAGAGGATCCAGAGGCGAGTGACTAAGATGATAACAGGTCTATGGAATGAACCATATGAGAACAGGTTGAAGATTTGTGGGTTGCAGAAACTAGTTGATAGGCGGAGGAGGGGCGATATGATTGAGACATCCAAATTGCTAAAGGGATTCTACAGGATTAATTCAGAGGATATTTTTGAGATCAGGACTGGTGGTGGGAGAACTAGGGGACACCTATGGAAGCTGGGCAAGAGTGTGGTTAGCAGGGGTGTTAGAACTGGATTCTTTACTTTTAGAGTGGCAAATGAGTGGAATAAGCTGCCAGAGTCTGTTGTGGGTGCTATGACGGTGAATGAGTTCAAGACAAGGTATGATAGATACTGTGAGAATGTAATCGCATAGTTGTGTGGACATGATGTTTAGGGCCTCCCTCGATGAGTATAAGGACTCCTGGAGTTGCCCGAAATAATAATAATAATAATAATAATAATAATAATAATAATAATAATAATAATAATAATAATAATAATAATAATAATAATAATAATAATCTATCTGAAAATATTTGATGAAGGTATCAGATTCTGAAATAACAATCCAAAGATGTCAACTGATTCATATCCAAAGATGCTGCAATGAGGAAGCATGGGCAGACTAGAAGAACAATGAAGTATTTCAGCAATTCTTCAACCATCTAAAAGTCAAAAGTGTATTTTGGAAGTACTGATCTCCTCCGGGACTGAAATATAACATTACAGAAGGTATTTGTGGAAAGTATTATTTAAATATGACATTATTTTGTCGCTCCTACAGAGATATCATTAAACCTCATTTCTTTCTCCCACCATTATATTTTTCACGTAGGTTGTATGTTGGAAATGAAATAGGAAGTGTACAGTATCTCATATATTTGTATACGACGTGGATACAGCCTTTTTGAGTGTTTATTTATATATATTTTCGTTTAACCTTAATTACTTTAGTACCTTGTTTCTGTTTTGTTCGTAGCAATGTACCGTTAACTTTCTCATTTCAATTAAGAGAATATTAATTATGTGAATTAATATTCTCTTAAGTGAATATCTATCGTAAAATTAAAAAGGTGTATAAGTATTGTATAAAAAATTTCAAGAAAAATAAATTCTATAAAAATACTGATCATATTTTTGTTTTATAATTTTTTTATATACTTTAATATAAAAGAAATTAGATTTTTAAAATTTTTTATCTCACAATATATATGACAGCCATGCTACTCTATATATCTTTCTTCTCAATTGTAGAATAAATTAGTCATGAAAACATCCTATTCTAAGAAAAGAAAGATAAAAAAATGCAAGCTGCTGCTGGAAAATGCAAGCTCTTTCTCTGGGTATTTACAGCTGCGTAAGTTTGTTTATGTCAAGAGAATAACTGTTTGCTACGGTTACTATAGCAATGAAGAATACATTCAACAGAGCCAAGCGTTGAAGCGGAACATGGCATCCATGTGTTATAATCTTGTTTCGGCCTAATTATATGGAATGAATGTACAAGCCTTCCCCAGGGAATGAAATACACTAGTCTAACAGTACCAGTCACCACCACAACCAGATTACAGATTGCTTTTACAACACATCTGCTCGAAATTTTCCGATAGAGGGCGTTCTGCACAGTCGAAATTGTCTAAAAATAATTGATCAGAAAAGAGGGCATAAAGATGACATCAAAAATAGTTTTAAACTTCCAAATGTAGAAGATTGGGGAAGATAAAGTCGGACGGGAACCTTAAAAGTTCCTTCATACGACGCCATGTAAATATACAAGCGTAACCCAGCTTATTTTCTCACCACTCCATTCGCCATGACCTTGAACAGTCTATGCGTGTACGGTACTAATCCATGCCTCAATAAATCCAACTAATTTTATTAATTATTCCAGTACCCCTACCATTCCTTATCACATTATTCCTCCCCTTAACTTCAAATTCACGCAATATAGTCTTGGACTGGTTGCTTCTCTATTAACGTTACTATAGCAACAAGACGGGACGCAACGCGTGGTATTTTGGTGACATCTACCTGTCAAAGATCATAAATCTCAAACAACATCCTTTTGTGTAATATCCACCCAGCAGGAGGCAGAGTTTATGATTCGGAGAGAAAGCTTTGATTCCAGATAGAGATAAAATGGGATGAAAGATGCCACTAGGAGAAACACGTTTAATGACAAAGAATTCGGAGAAGGAAAGAGAGGTCATAGTTAATTATAAGGCGTATAAACAACAGTTATTTATAAAACATACTCATATACAGCACAGGAAAAATATGAGTAATCTGATGGAGTTATTTTACAAGGTACGATCAATAGTTCTTTGCAAAGAAGAATTGCATTTTGAATCCTCAGATTTAATAATCTCAGGCTTTGATTAGATTAAAATAATTCCATCATTTAGTAACGTACACAGTGGGTTGTATGGAGTGCCCTCCCACGATGAGCATTTAGACTCCTTTTACAGATAACGAGATATATTTAGTTAGGTTTGTTTGTCATTTATTTGTCACTTATGTGTGCAATGTGCAGCGTAGTCTCTGCTCTTCGGTCAACAGTAAGTCCTTATAGTCCTTATAAGGACTGGCTTAAAGGGGAGAAGCAAGAATGCTTTTCATCTTCCCCGTTATCTGTAGAGGACAGTGTAGGGATAAGGTGTTATTCAGCTATCAAAGCTCTGATCATGACAGGAGGGTAACAGCAATAGCCAAGCCTCAGTTAGAACTTCATTGGCTACAGCATTGCCATCCATTACCCTCCAAGGGTATTAATCACCGCATCAGTCTCGGTCTCCCCCCGCCCCGGTCAACAGTAAGGAGATTCGAATCCCATTAAGCCATGTATTTATCAACGTCTTTAATCTGTGGATGATTTTCATTACCAGGTGTGTCATTACTTTACACTTGGGATATTTAAAAAGATAGATTTCTTATGGTTATCATAAAAATATATATTTAAAAAAAATCTTAATTCATTTGTTTATGTTTGAAGTATTGTTTCATTTAAATTTTTATAATTTAAATTAAATTATGTTTGTTTATGTGGCCAGAAAAACACATGCACAAGCATACATTTCATTCGCACTATTACAGCCAGTGGAAAATGTCCACGCATCTCAAACGCCGTGTATGTAAAATTAAATATATCTAAGCTATTGAATGCAAGAGATATTTAAATCCAGTTTTATTTTATAGGCAAATATTTGAAACTTAAAAGTTTCGAATATAGACTAGAGAGCTTATGAGAATACAACGTTTTGTATAGGAGTTGCCTTGGTATTGCACTACCCAAAAAACACGAAAATTTCCCAGAAACCTGTATGTCCGTTATATTAGCTCTTTTGTTTTGAGTTAATTACATAATGGTTTGCAATTTCGTAAACTGCATATCCAATTTGTAAAATATTTATAATTTATATTTATAATATTAAAATTATATTAACTATATTTATATTATATTAGATAAAATAATATTTACATTTATAAAATAATAAAAATAATTTTTAATTCCCAAATGTAGATGTATTTTAATAAATAATGAATAAACACCATTTTTATATTTTTATAACATAACAACAGTTTCAATTTTCAGGACATGTTGATTGATTGATTGATGGTGGTACAGAAGTATAGAGTCCTTTTTAGGACTTCCAGGGTAACGAATGGCAATGCTGTAGCCAATGAAGTGTAATTTCTAAGCAAACTCTGAAGTTAAAGTAAAAAAAAAAATGAAAAATCTTTCTGTTATTTCTGTTATATAGAATTATGTATTATTATATATAGAATTATGTATTATTATATATTTATTACAAAAAATTATTCATATTTATACCCATACTTAGCCAATGAAATTCAAATAAATATCATGACTCTTAAATCTTAAAATTATTGTTTCAGCAAACAATAGAATAAATTTCATCCTTATTTTTATTTTTTTTCGAAAATATGCCAGTTTGTGGTTATGGTTAGATTTCTATAGTGCATAAAGGTATGATACTATAGAAATGTGGTAAAGCAACAAATACAGTTTATGGACTCATTCTCTACATTATTTGACTCTTTTATTTACATTATCAGAATTATAAAAAATAGAAAAAAATATTCGCTTTATCTTCTATTTTTTTTTTTTTTTTAATGTTTACAATATCATACCATTGAGTGAAGAGACGCTTGAACAGCGCACATCCTATCAGTGTGTAACAACTCCTTGCCTATTGACACTAAAACATTCACGCAGTACTTCGCCACATAAACACAACCTACTGTTGCTATGGGAACGTGAAAGCATTACGTCACACACATACAAGAATCTGTTTCAGATTTTCGTCTCTTTTATTTAATTGCAGACTGAATATGTCATATCCGTGTCATCCAAATAAATCGAGAGAACAAAAGAGAGAATAAATAAATAGGTGTATGTTGAATTAGTAAGCATTAAATTGATAATGTTGACATTAGGGAATAAAAGCGAAAAAAATGTATATAAAATTTAGCCTAAATATGCCTTTTACAGCATTTAGCATGCTTCATTTGCCTTAAGGTACATCGCAAATGCATCAACGGCAATTAAAAAAAGCTTTGACACTATAGTAATGTAGGTAATTGTACACTGATTTGTTGAGATGTAAATCTTACTCCCGAGCGATAATTAAAATTTCCAGACCGTGTTAAACTGTATATTATACTCTCCACAGGATCTACCTTAAGGATATGGCACCTGAATGTAAAAGACATTTCGAATTATTAGTCAAAAATCTTATGAGGATAATGAAGACAAAATCAATCGATGTATCGACTCTTTACAACTGCTTTAAGTTCTCTGTTTTCGATTAAATTATAATAAACGAATCAGTACAAATACAAATTGTATGTACACTCTTCTAGGATTAGAACGCCAAGATACAGTCCTTTGAAATTCTGACTATTTTAGTGGCATAAAAATTATACAATCTATTCATAATTATGTAAGACTCCTAATCAAACACCAATAGGTGTTTGATTAGGAGTTTCAACTGCCAATAGGTCTGATTCCTTAACATTCTACTGTTAGTTTTGGAGTCTTTAATTCCAATAGCAATATATGGAGATATTCTTATACTGAAGATGGAAAATTGGTTGAATTTGGCTCAGATCCGCCAAACAGGAACGTGTTCCTCTTTTTTTTGCGGGAACAGACTTTATATCAGCTATTTCTTTTGCCACACGTGTCACAATTCTAGTGGTACAGGGACATCTAGTGCCTTCAACTGCCTATAAGATGAATCATCTCCCTGGTAGTCGTCCTGTATTGTTATTATAGAAACCGATTTATAAATACTAAGCAGCATAAGTCCATCTATTTCAAGATGGAACGTAAAAAAATACAGAATTTTTGAATGGTAATACCAAGTAGTAATCTTCCCACTTTTCCTTTGAGTAACCTTAAAATAACAATTTGAAAATTACTCATAAGAAAATGGAAAGATCACTGCTGGTAAGTCATTCAACGGTTGTATATTTCCATCGGAATATAGAACTATGGAATATTTTACATTCTAAAACAGATTGGATGTTCCCTTTAAGTGTTTCACGTTGTTTTCCAAAGACTACCCAGCAAAGTTGAATTCTTCGTGTCTCTCCTTCCTCGCAGCATCCCTTTATAATATGATCCTTAGTCCCAGGTAAACATAGGAGGTTGCTACATCAATTTCCCAGTTCTTCCATGAGTACTAGCTGTTTCGTTATTTATTATTTTTCTTCTGTATATCTTTCTATATAAGCTTTACTTCTTTTTTTTTTTACTTTCTGCATTCAATCATTGATCAATGATTGAGGTTTCATGAAAGAACAATTGTAATTGGTTTAGTTCTTTCCCATTTATTATAATTCCTCCATTTTTCCATTCCAGAGTTTTAAAAATTTCTTCTAGGATTAGTATCAATAATATACTTTCAGTCACTGAATCATGGACTTTCTGAAGCCTACCACCAAAAATCGTTCCTCATGAGTATAGAAAATATTGCACTTCTTGTTAGGATAAGTGGCCAAATCTGTCTTGCATCCCTTTTCACTATAATCATGAAAAAATGAAAAGAAAAAAAAATCAAAACTTATGGAAGGAAACAAAAATAGAGAAATTCTTGCTACCTTAAATTTTGGGTATTACAAAATGATTTAAGAATTTTTGTCTGGTTTCATGACTTTGTACCGTATTTAAATTGCCGCAAGAGTATCTTCTGAAGCAAATATCACCTATAGATAAAATCTGTCGACCAGATTTTATCCATAAATAAAACTGATACTGAATTAAATAAAGTTATGAGGAGAACTGATGACGGTGTGAAATCGATCCATTTGCCATGGTGGTGTGTTTGTCGTCTAACAATGCATCCCAGGGTATGAATTAAACAATCTGATTTACAATCATGAGCATCCGTAGCTCATTTGGGAGAATCTAGCCTTTGGTTAGAAAAACCCGGGTTCGAATCGTGTTCGTGAACCTTTATCAGATATTTTCAATCAAATGGGGAGTCAGCCGTTTTCTCTGAAACTCCGGTTTATCATCCTTCAAAACAGGCAAACTGGCCCCGTTAACATATAGATCGACAGACATAAATACTTGCCCTTAGGAGATGCAGCAAATGAATGGCAAGCCGGTTGCATTAATTGCCTACCCCCCACCACTCAGGAGGCTAAGAACGGATGAGAATGGATTAGGATGAGATTTACAGATATATCGAAAATTATTTCAAATACTGTACTACTGATTAAAGTACACAGTTAGTTCTAACATAATTTTATTTATTTATTTATTATTATTATTATTTAGGGCTAATGAAGTCCCTGAATGTTAGGTACACTCAGTTAATGAAATATGATGTGTGGTGGGTTCTGGAATAGTGTCTAAAAGTCTCTCATGAGCTTTTTTTTAATTTTTATGTTGGGCCCATATACGAGAGGTTGGCTGGTCAACCTATAGTACTTTAGTCCTGTATATGGGTAGTGGGATGGGAGAGGAGAAACTTGTTGACAGTCGATTTAAAAGCCTGTATATTGTATTCCTTGGGAAATACGTCAGGGAGAAGACTGTTCCATAGTAGTGCAGCGGGGGGGGGGGGGAGAGTTGGTAAGACTGATAGATGGACCATTTATCAGTCTAATTGCTCTCCTCTGTATTGAGTCAAGTATTTTGAGGGAGCTTTTAGGAGTCCCCCACTCCAGATGTGAAAGCAGTATTCGATAGCTGGGGGATTTGCGATTTGTATAAGGTTAACGGCTGTTTAGAGGTTAAGTAACGTCTTGAGCGAAAGAGAAAGCCTAGTTTTTTTGGAAGCTGAGGATGCAATGGTTGTGATGTTTATGCCAGGAGAGGCCTGATGTCATGGTAATTCCGAGAAGAGAAATTTCCTCTTGTCTGGGAATTTGAGTGTTATCAAAGATAATACTGGGGGGAAATGGTTCTTTTTTGTGGGAAATAAGACATAACTGGGTTTTACTAGTGTTGAAGTTGACAAGGTTATCTGAGTCCCATCGGAGGAGGTCCGAATTAAGGGAAATTGTGGTTATCTAGTTGGTTATCTATACTCTAGCCTCCCCCCACCCCTCAGCTTCTGTTGACAACGTAAGATCTGTGTTAGAGTGGATCAAATTTGGAACACAAAATTATTTACTCTGCAACACCTCTTAAGTAGTATTTCGCCATTAGTCGGATGGTATCCAGATATGTCCACGAAAACATCGTAACCTAAGCATTCGCTACTTTCAACATTGCATTCTCCGTATTGTGGTCTTTTAAAAAGCATGACAAACTGGAAAATAGATTGATCCCACAAAATTTCCTATTTTCCCATCTTCTACAAGGTAACTTATAAGTCACGAAGGGGTTCAGACATTTAATAACTCATAACTAATAAAAATCTATTCTGATTATTTGTTTCGATATGATCCTTGATAAAGTTGGTGATGAACACCCAACCTCTGCTGTTGTTTAGAATATTCGCACCTATTATTCTGACGCTCACAAACACAACACATTCATAATCATTTACTTCACAAATTTCATCTTAAACTAGTGTTTGCTGTTTTTCTACAACGTTTTTACACAATGACATCACCATATAATGTCCTTGAGAAGTTGACACTGTTCAGTTCGAGGACGTTTCTATTAAAGTAGCTCCACTTGAATGCGCCCTCTAAGTATAGAAAGGCTTCCTCGCTGTAGATATTTTAAAATTGCAATATTTAAATTAATACGCTTAGTACATGAATTGCAAAGAGCAATGTGGATTTTGGATGGGATGTTTAAAATATTCTAGATATGAAGGACCTTCTGGAGAAAAACTATGAAAGCAAAAGTCTATAAATGAAAACGCATTCGACATGAAAACGATTGTAAATTTAATTATAAATCATCGATGATCTAATAAGATTTTCATAAAAAAAATCTTAAATCACTTACATCTATTCATAAATTATTATTTTTAATAATATCAATTTTGTTAGAACTTTTAACGAAAGCGATAGCCTTTGACAAAATAAATTTTGTTTTCCTTGTAGAAAAACAAAGTTTTATTTTATTTTATTTTTAGCTAGCTGGCTGAAGCAAGAATGCTTTTCATATTCCCCGTTATCTGTAAAAGAAAATGTATGGATCGGGTAATATAGCGCTATAAGCTCTGATCATGGTAGGAGGGTAACAACAATAGCCAGGCTTCAGTTAAAACTTCATTGGCTACAGCATTGCCATCCATTACCCTCCCTGGGTACCCATTTTAGTCGCCTGATACGACATGCATGGGCTACAGTGGGGCTGGTATGTAGTAAAGCCCTCACTATAAATTAAGACGATCCCTAGACCACTCCATAGTGATCTAGGGATCGTGAGGGGGCCTTGTCCCCTCACAGGACAAGGTCCCCTCACGAGTTACGCCGAAGAACACCCTCCCCAGAGACTCAAAATATTCTCTCAGGAAACCCCCCAAAAATCTAAGCCCCCCCTCACCAGGAGCAAAATTTTAGAAGAAACTTAAGAGTGCGAAACTCTGCATCCCATTTTAGTCGCCTCTTACGACATGCATGGGCTACAGCGGCGATTTTTAAGTAAAGCCCTGTTTAAAAATTAGAACGATCCCTAGACCACTCAATAGTGACCGAAAGATCGTCCAACTTAGTGACAGGCTCACCCTATCACCGAGCAGAGCCGCTCATATTCAAGGGAAAGGCATCCACCGACAACATCCCTCACAGGCCATGCCGGAAAACACTCTCCCCGGAGACTCAAAATGCTCTCAGGGCAATTCCCCCCCCCCTCACCGAGAGCAAAATTCCGGAAGAAACTTGAGAGAGCAAAACTATGCATCCATTTTAGTCGCCTGTCACGACATGCATGGGTTAGAGCGGTGCTATTCTTATCTCGGCCACCACACGGGGGAGTTTTATTCTTATATCCTTATAAGGACTGGCTTAAAGGGACGAAGCAAGAATGCTTTTCATCTTCTCCGTTATCTGTAGAGGACAGTGTAGGGATAAGATGTTATTGAGCTATTAAGCTCTGATCATGGCAGGAGGGTAAGAGCAATAGCACGTAGCATACGTCCTTATAAGGACTTGCTTAAAGGGGCGAAGCAAGAATGCTTTTCATATTCCCCGTTATCTGAAGAGGACAGTAACGGATAGGGTTATTGAGCTAGATAGATAGATAGGGTGTTATTGAGCTAGATAGATAGGGTGTTATTGAGCTATATTTATATAAATATAAATATTTATATAAATATATCTCTGATCATGGCAGGAGGGTAACAGCAATAGCCGAGCCTCAGTTAGAACTTCATTGGCTACAGCATTGCCATCCATTACCCTCCAAGGGTATATATATATATATATATATATATATATTGTATATATATTATGTTAAAGTTACCAAGCTATTTTAAACCTGGTTTTACTCCATTTCACAAGTGAGCAAACAGACAAACAAGTCAAGTTTGCGCCTGCAAGTGTTGCAAGTCTAGCTGATCCTGCAGGTAGGTTTAAATAGCTTGGTAACTAACATTTATTATACCCAAGGTAAAATACTTTCTACAATTATATCTCCTCCTGAGATTTTTATTTAATAAGGTTAAAACACCTTATGGTAACTTGTTCTGGTAAAATACTTATGAGCTCTGTATTACTAATACTGAAATCTTGGTATTTCTAGCCTGGCTCCCACTGACGAGACCTCAATAAAGGTCGAAACCGGTCTGGGTAGTGGCCCCCTTGCCTTTAATACAAAACATCATACATCTCCTCTAGGAGATGTGCTTTGTATTACGGGTAAATATTAAGATTAGTGATCAGAGCTAATACTACTTTTACCAAGCGTTGCCTTGGTCTTGCACTACCTCTAGGATCAGCTAGACTTGCAACACTTGCAGGCGCAAACTTGACTTGTTTGTCTGTTTGCTTACTTCGGAAATGGAATAAAACCAGGTTTAAAATAGCTTGGTAACTTTAACATTTATTATACCCAAGGTAAAATACTTTCTACATATTATATCTTATATATACATATTATTATATGTTATATATATATACATCCATATATATATAATATATATTTTTTGTGAGTTCAACAAATCTTCATCATCGGCCTGCAGAGTAAGATAGGCTGAGAGTCAGTAGATAGTAGGAGAGGAAATAAAGACAGACTGCATAGTGGTAGAGTAGGTAAAAGAGGCCTCAGCTGACCTGTTTTAGCTGTTTGCCCCCCAGGGGCGCTTCTAAAACGGTCGTTGATTTTTCACTTTAAAAAAAAGGAAAAATCCTAAAAAGGAAACATGTAACAAAACAAAGAGAGAATAAATCTGGAGAAGGAATGGAAAGGTAAACTTAGAGGTGGAGGAAGGATCTGGTCCGAGTGATGCAGTTCACAAGGAACTGCATTACTATATTATATTAATCTTAATCACCGCATCTCACGGTCGAGTTTTATTCATCCTTATAGTCCTTATAAGGAATGGCTTAAAGGGGCGAAGCAAGAATGCTTTTCATCTTCCCCGTTATCTGTAGAGGACAGTGTAGGGATAAGGTGTTATTGAGCTATTAAAGCTCTGATCATGGCAGGAAGGTAACAGCAATAGCCGAGTCTCAGTTAGAACTTCACTGGCTACAGCAATGCCATCCATTACCCTCCAAAGGTATTAATCACCTCATCTCACGGTCGATTTCATCTTTTTTTTTTCGAGTTTTATTCATCATAACTTGTCTTAATTATAAACGGTAATATATATAAAAAATGAAAGGTGTATTAGATTTTTAGAATTTATTTCAGTTAATTGACAGAATTAACTTAAGTTTTTTATTTAAAAAATAAAAAAATAAAATGTTTGTACAGATTTCACATTTATGAAACTATTAAACAGATCTTTTTATTCATAAAAAACAAAGATATTTCTATGAAACATTTTATGATAAAGTTTAGTCTGAAGTTATCTTATTATTTTAGTAAATAGGTTTTTTTCGCTACTCATAATTCTAATACTAAATCACATACTGTAAATCTAAATTGTTAATTAAGTTAGGTAATTAAAAAAATACTTTGGATTTCTTGATAAACTTTCTAGAACAAATGAAATATAACCACTAATCTATTATCTGGAATAATTTCAAATGAATAATTCTATTTTGGGGAGCATTAGTATTTTCAGTGTTGCACAATATTCAAGTAATGGATTTCTTGAGTTAAAATACAACCAAAAAGGAAGAGGGTTGGGATGATTGCGTGTGTAGTAAAATCCTGAAATTTATGAGAATCCGGGGTCATTTGAAACAGTAAAATTCTTTTTTCAATAAATAAAAAATAATAATTATTATTCTGAAACGACTAGAAATTTTTCATCGCATTGCTTGTCATCTATTTTTAAACTTTCCGAAGAATGGTTGACCGGAACATAATAATTTTTATGTGCCCATAAAAGGTGTATTAAAATCATCAACTGATATGATTAATTTTAAATTATTAATCAACATATTTGCGCTGATTTTTCTTGATAATTTTGTAATAATTTTTGTGAGTTTAGTTCAGACTTATTTAAATAAACTAATTACTTTTCTGAAGCGTGAGTTTATTTTGAAAAATGCTTAACATTTTAAAATTTGGAAATTTTAAAAATACTAAAATATTCGAAAATTAAAAGAAAAAATGAATTATTTAAAAAAACTTAAAAAAATGAAATTATTATTCGAAAAATTTAAATATTTAAAAATATGTTCGAAAAAAAATTAATTATTCAAAGCAGATATCCAAAAATAAAATTTTAGCTATAACGTTTAATGAATACATTCAAAATTAAAAACATAATTTTGTTCATTACAGTGATGTGATTAAAAATGAAAGATAAGGCTAATCTTTTCTTCAGTTTTAAATATCCTTCTTAGCTCGTCCTTTTTTTCATTGATTGCTTCCTAAGTCGTCCAACCAACTTCATTTTATATCACTTTAAAGTACTTCTAAACTAGTATCAGTTTTTTGGAGGCCTAACTGGACAAGTGGACAGCATCTCCACTCTCCATTTCACAAGATATGATTCGTCCCATTCTTACTGCATGAATGGGAAATTTATAAGATGGTAGATGAGCTTCATCGTTCTGTATGAGGTCACCATATTGTTTATTGGAGATCTGAAGTGGCTAGTTAAAGAGTACAATATTTTGTCTCTAGAGAAGGATCTAGCCTTAGTCCACCAAGGTAATAATGTGTCACAAATTTACACGCTTATTGGGATTCACTGTATACTGTATATCTATTTACTGTATATTAAATCAGTAATTGTAAATATCTACCTATTAAAATGGAAATTGCAAATACACTGTATGACAACAATGCCTTACACAACAACAAACTTTACAGGGTGCGATCAATATATATTAATTATTATTTAAAATTAATTTAGGTGTATTATTCAAAAAAAACCTTAGTTTAAAAGCAGATGTTTTAGTATTTGTACATTAAATACAAAATACTTTAAAGAATAAATGGTAAACTTATTGAAATTAATAAAAATAACAAGATTTGTGCTATAGATTCCATAAATTCTCTATTTATCATTTGTAATATGTTTAAAAAATTAAATATAGCATAAAATATATTTTTTTTTTAAGTTCGACTTTGAGATCAGCTGCTGTAGGATTGCGTAATACATATTTTATCCGACTACGTCGTAATTTAGCTGTTGAAAGGAGCAAATTATTCACGCAGTTTTCTTCGAAAGGTATTTTCCCAATCAAAACCAAAGATGTTTTAACACAGTGTCAAATTTCGTTCTCGGCCAATAAGACCAGGAAGTGAATGCAGCCAGCTGGGCCTCCGCATGACTTGCTAACGCTGATGCACGTGTTTCAGAAGGGTCTTTGCCAGTTACTGTCCTAAAATAACTTTATTCTCGTGTACTAGTGTGTGGCACTTCTTTCAGATTAGCCTAGCTAACGGTGCAGTACGAAACGTGGTATGTCAACCAATCAAATCTAAATAGCAGCACACACACACCATCGCTTTGAACACACTATTATTTTATTAAGATTTAAATACGTCTTGTATCAACTCGTATATGATGAAGTAAGGTACAGAAAAATTACCTTATTTCTATATTAAGAAAGCGTCCTTTGGTATTGTTTTTCAGAAAATAACAGATTTTTGAAATTGAATCTATCTGAACTAGTTGATAATGATTGGAACATGTCCCATGTACTTGCTTCTTTTTACTCTAATCGATGGAAGATTGGGTTTAAGGGGATTACTTTGGAATAGAGCCATTATAATCCAACCGACTATTAAGAAAATTAAGAGCATTCTACGAAGAAAAAAATATCTATGTAGTTATTTCAATTTTGAAGATAGATAAAATTATAGTTAGATATTATACTAAATTTATTTATGTAATGCAAGTGTATCAAGCATCAGATGTATCCAGAAGAAAAAAAAATGCAATAATTGTGGTTAGAATTTCTGCTGTCAGAGGGCGCAATCCAAAAAATTCTCACTTACCTCCATCTGCGTAGGTTTCCGAGCCATAGCCGTCTTGCAAACCGTTGGCCCAGGTACCTTCATACTTCGCACCCGAGGTGACACTTTGTCGAACTCCATAGCGACCCTTCAACCCCAACGTCCATTCACCCCTAAACATCCACCTCCCTCTTGTTTCCACTCCAAGTCCGTGGCGCTTGCCGTTCTGCCACTGACCTTCATAGGTGCTCCCGCTGGGCCACGTGTACACTCCGGACACCTCAAATCCATAGTGCCAGGCTCCACTGTACTCGCCTTGACCTTTGGGTCCTGTGCATACCCCGTGTCCGTGGGCTTTTCCGTCATCCCAGCCTCCGCAGTACGTACCCCCGTCGTCGAAATCGAAACGACCGCCAGTGCTGCTGCTACCTTTCTGCGGGTGTTGAAAAGTGGTCATGACCAGCGTTTAGGGGTCAGTCAGGTAGTCGGCCATTCGTGTCGCTTGATCTTCGAAGGGGAGGCCGCCCCGAGGGGCCGTAGACGGCTGACCTCTGGGCGACCAGTCAGAAAATTCATACGCGGACTACGTGGGAAACTTTCATCGACGATAGATTAGGATTACTTGTCTCCGATGCTGTCTTATACTCCCAGTAAGAAAGGTGCAAACACAAACACACACAGGAAAGGAAAGGTGGTAGACACTGCAAGAATATTTCAATGGATCACGGTTCCTGGTGGTCCATGGTTGGGGGCACTACTGCTATAGGCTTGGATAGACGACACACAGGTGCGCACACTTCCACAACTGTTTCTGATTTTGATAACAGACGTTGTCAAACGAAACACTTTTGTGGTACGCATGCGCTGAATTTTCTGAACGCCTTTGGTCACTGTTGCGCCATCTAGAGACGGAAGATGAAAGCAAAACAGGAAAGTGGAAGTTTTTCTTTTCCCGAGGATGTGTCAAGTACTTGTTTTTAATGATTAAACTAAAAAAAAAAAAAAAAACTTAGTTCATCCCACGATTTATGCAATTTTAGAAACATATTTTCATTTGTCAAAGAAAGTGCGATGTTCTTATTTTAACAATTCTCACAACAGAAAAAATTATTTCATGAATTAAAATAAACGAAATATGAGTTATTAGAAATATAAAAATGCGACATAAAAATTAAATTGAATAAGTGACCATCCATTGAATCTTTTCTTTCTTAAATGATTATTAAAATTCAAACGAAAATATACAGAAAATACAAGGGAACATAATTGTGATAGATTCTCCTTTTACCTTACTTGCCGACTTATTTTAATTCTAGCATTGGAAATTGTTATCAGTGGAACAGTTGAATATCACTAAAACGGCGCCATTCAAAAATTCGCCAAAAATAAAATATATAAAGAAAAAGAAATAAATGAAAAAATATATATATAAAATTACAATGAATATATGAAATCATAATTGATCTTAATTAATCAACAAGTAGCTAAAACAGCAAAATAAAATTTTCATAGACTACCCTCATATATTAATCTCAATTGAGCAACAGTGTCTCATATAAAAGCGTTTTTGCTTCACCCTTAAAGACAATAACGTTTTGCGACTTGCAATAGCGTCTCATTAATATGTTGATTGAGAGTAGACTCTTAGTAATGCTTTAGTAAAATAAAATATTTAAAATGTATTTAGTAATCGTATAAAAGGAAGCAAATTCTGTTAAACTAAGCTTTCTTTTTCGTTTATTGCAAACTAATGAAAATTATCAAATATTCTTGTTACTATTTTCAATCTAATGGCTTAATTAATAGAGAAATCTGAAATAACATAGCCTTCTTAGAATGAAAAACTGAAACTGTATTATTGGATCTGCCAAATAAAGCATATAATATAGAAAATTAAATATAATATTCAAGATCAAATGAGAAAAAAAAAACATCATACATAAATTTCTAACATTACAAATATTTTCGAAAATATTATGAACTTGAATATTTCTTAAAAGTATGAATATTTTAATTCAGTTATGTACTCTAAGAATATTAATCTTCGTTTATTTAAAATTACTGAATATATTGACAAAACACACTTCGTTTATTAAAGAAATAACATTGTGTAAGATTATTGCGGTCCTTATAAGGACTGGCTTAAAGGGGCGAAGCAAGAATGCTTTTCATCTTCCCCGTTATCTGTAGAGGACAGTGTAGGGATAGGGTGTTATTGAGCTATTAAAGCTCTGATCATGGCAGGAGGGTAACAGCAATAGCCGAGCCTCAGTTAGAACTTCATTGGCTACAGCATTGCCATCCATTACCCTCCAAAGGTATTGGATTGAATGAATCAATCACCGCATTTCACGGTCGATTGTTCACCCAATTAGATTATTGCGGTAGCACACCTTTTAATATATGAAACGGCATTATCTGAAATATTATATGGTAATCTTACATAACATCTTATCATTAATACGTAATATGTTACATTACAATATAATTCTAAAAATTATATGGAGATGTTATGTTACATTATAATGCTTAAGGCTGTAATAGTAACACAAATCGACATTCTTAATTTTTGAGTTAATGCATGTGAGGTTGGGATAGTGGTCGCTACATTTCTGCAATAATGGCACACGATGAGTTCAATACCTTCTCTCCAGGTGGCACAAGTGTCTTATTCCATATTAGTTTTTGTTGCATCGAGACAATTTTTTTATACTGATTACTTCAGAATGACAATTTCTTTTTAGACATGATGCTACTGCATCTAGTGAACAGTAATATAATATAATATATAAAAAAATAAATTATTTAACTCTTTTTTATTTCCCAAGGGGAGAGGGAACGTTCGTTTAGCGCTGTTTAATTTTCTGAAGATAGATATGAAGTCAGTCTCCATCCTTAATCTGTCATTGAACGAAGGCTCTTGGGCAACATTACGTTACCGAGAAGAGAAAGAATATAGTAGACAACTGCTGCCATCTCGTGGCCCTAAATCTTAACATTCGTATTATTTTCTGTAATAGTACGAGATGACATTTTCATTAGAGATCGACCTTATTCGGCTGAAGAGAAACCTAGAAAAATGTTCTTGTAGTCGGCGACTAGAACGGAACCTATTATAACGGACTTTCTTCAGGCAGCCTAGAGTGATGGAAGCACCATTTCCACAAGGATATACAGACTATAATATAAATATAATATAATAATACAGGTGGCCTAGAATGCAAAAATAACTCATTCATTCTTCTCGAGATGAAAAACCCGACTTTCGGGATTTTCATTCCACATACAGGAAAATCGGTCAATGAACACACGGCTTTTGACAGATAAAAGTAAAATTTCTGAGAGCAGCAGATGAAGTAACATGTTGATGGTGGAAGGAGGATAGTGTGGTGTAAACTGTGTATTATGTATCGTGTAAGGTCTTTGAACTCTTGAACTCCATGTAATAATAATAATAATAATAATAATAATAATAATAATAATAATAAAACTTTATTATTCATACATAAACTTTATAATATATATTGTATATATGCATACGGATATACATGACGTCATTTGAGTATATAATTAGACTACTAATAGTTTTGTACTAGATACCCTTTGGTTTATATGTTTATTGCTATTATTAATTATTGTTATCATGTGCACAGACTTTTGATAGATGTACAATCAAGATGTTATAATTATTACCTTTCTGCTACATTTATTATACAATGCTGAGGGCATTTAGTTTTTTAATCTACATAATTATAGTAATAGTAATAGTAATTACAGTATACTAGCCGTATATTTGGCACTTTGTTCACATTTTCAGAAACCGATAATAGCTTATGTGAAGATGAATAAGTATATTCTCAGATTACTTATTTCTTTATTTTTTTGGCATGTGGCTACTTCAACGTTTGATATTGTTATTGTCACGTGTTGAGTATGGGACCCACAAGGCGCTCTTTAAGGCAGCATACGAAGTTAGGTTCTCCATACTGTATGGAAGGTTATTTAACAGGTCAGATTGCATAGAATGGACGGATTGCTTTCCCATATCCTTTATTATATTTACTTGTGATGTATATTATATGTTAAGGTCTTATTTGATATGGAATTGTTACTGTTGTTCGATATTTTCTGGAAAAGTAGTGCCTAGCATCATAGTGTAATGACTAAGATTAGTTACACTCAGAAGTTGGTTGTTGATATATTGTGTTGTCAAAAGAATTTGAACATCTTACGTGTCATGCGAATATCCGATCCTACCACATGCAAATATTTAGGGAGTGTCTGCATAAATTGGTAATAAAAGTTCGGATTTACTGTATGTTTTCCATTGTACTCGATGTCAAGATGCCAAATTCAGCTGAACATTTTTTTTTTTTTTTATGTTGAGCAAGATACACGAGAGGTTGGTTGATCAACCTATAGTATATCAGTACCATATATGGGTAGTGCATTGGGAAAGAAGAAACTTGTTTACATTCGATTTAAAATCCTGTATGTTGTATTCTTTGGGAAATACGTCGCGGGTGGGGGTGGGGGAGGCTGGTCCACAGCACCGCAGTAGCTGGGATGAAGGAGGAGGAAAAGATAATAAAACCCACAGAAACTTGTTCTGTGGGTTTCAAGGTGTACTATGAAAAGATGTTGGATGGCAGCTGCACACATTCCAATGGGCTTAGGACTGAGTGGAGAAATTATTGATGTTATTTCAGATGAACGTTTGCCATGGAAATATTTATAGAATACACAAATTGTAGAGACCAAATGTCTATGTAAAATGAGGGGAGCAAGTTGGTAAGAGATGGGTCATTTATCAGTCTAATTGCTCTCCTCTGTATTGAGTCAAGCATTTTCAGGGAGCTCTTAGGGACCTCACTCCAAATGTGAGAGAAGTATTCAACAGATGGTGGAGTTGTAATTTGTATAAGGTTAACAGCTGTTTAGGGGTGAATTAACGTCTTGAGTGCAAGAGAAATCCCAGTTTTTTGGAAGCTGATGATGCAATGGTTGCGACGTGTTTGTGCCATGAGAGGTTTGATGTCAGGGTAATTCTAAGAAGAGAAATCTTAGATTGTCTGGAAATTTGGGTGTTGTCATGTAAAACTCGATGTAGCTTAGAAATACCAAAGCGCTTTACATCGATTTTTAGTAAGGTCAAGTCTCATGAGAACTGTTGCAAAAATAACCTTGTTTGTCTCTATGTATTTTATGTTAAAGATTAATGTAAATAACTCTATGGGAATTGATTGTATTTACTGTTTTAACTAAAGTTTCTAGAATGTCAAAAACAAAGGCAATGCTTTCCCATCGGAAGCTTTGTATGATAGCTATGTATAAGAGCACAAGAAAGTTGTTTACGATTAAGTGTGCGAGAAAGTTGTTTGTGAGCTCTGCACATGAACACCTTCAAAGTTAGTATCAAAGAGATCCGCTAGTTTCAGAGAAGTTTCCACTGCCCGACAAGACAAAAAAAAAAGAGTACAAGGAGGAAAAGAAAGAACGGGTCGGCTTTAACAAAAGGATCAAGGAGAACTGCCGATTTCTTCGGGGTTTACAACTCTTGGTGCAAAGTCCCGAGAAGGCGAAAATAAAAGGGGACTGAGCCAAACATCGAGAGGAGAGTCCAGGTCCAGTTGCCGAAAGGAGGAGAGTCCAGATCCAGTTGCCGAGAGAGAAGAGGTGCGGTCCCGTTGCTGAGAGAGCAGAGGCGAGGTCCAGTTACCAAAGAGAGCCAGAGGCAGTCAGCAGAGAACCAGAAGCAGTCAGACCCAGAGGAAAAAATTGGGAGAATAGCCGATGCCAAATACCGTTCGAATGTCCTAGTGCTACGGGAAGTCAACCGAAACCAAAAGCTGCAGAGTGATCTTCAAGCCTGTATGCTGAAACTTCTTGCCTGAGCTTTTGAGTACCAGGAAGATTGCAGTCCAAGACCCGCCAAATATTCCGACGAAGTGTCCCCTGAAACTAAACTCTCCGGACGGACATCTAAGGCCTGAGATGAAAGAAAAACCATAGAGACTTTGCTGCAGGACTTTTGGAAGGTGTCGTGACAAAGAGCCTCCGTAAGTGTGTCCAACCTTTAATCTACATTCTTTTTGTAATCTAGGAGATATGTCATAGATGGGCTGATAAGAAATATCTATAAGAGAGTCCTTTGATTTATTGTCAACTGGAATATAAATTGTAAGATAACTTGCCATAGCTAGCTAATCTATGAGTAAATTAGTCTCGGCAATTTGATTTTTTTAAGCAGAGAAGTAACAAAGTAATTATATTGTATAGTCATTTAATATTGAAAAGGGAAAGTTTGTTTCTTTATACCAAAAGTATAAGATAAGTAGGTAGGTAGGTAGGTAGGTAGGTAGGGAGGGAGAGAGAGAGAGAGAGAGAGAGAGTAACCTCCTTATCGCTTATTTAATGTACTTTGTTTTTTTATGTAAATAAATGTGTTTTAATTATATGTCAATAGAGTGCTGTCTGATTATTTATTTTACAATGCACTGTTCCTAAATAAAGCGAATTTAAGAGCGGGAAACCAAGTAAGATAACCGAAGCGTACAGTTAAGTGCAAATAGACCACGACTGTTTGTGTCAAGTTTTACAGAAAGAATTTGTGTTAGAGAAAGAGAGAGAGAGAGAGAGAGAGAGAAGTCAACCGGCCATATTACTAAGTTTTATGCCAATTAAAAAATACTGGTGGCACAGTCTTATCAAATACATTTTCTAGTATCCATAGGCATAAAATTCGTAGTGCGAAAGGTAGATAAACTAAGTATGCAATAGAAAGAAGGAATAGCGAGAATAAGAAAGAAATATATGTAGCAATAAATAGCCTCCGTTTACAGTCAAAACTAATAATGGGAGAAAATGGTTCTTTTTTTTTGTAAGAAATAAGGCTAACTGGGTTTTGCTGGCATTGAAATTGATGAGGTTATCTGAATCCCATTGGAGGATAGCTCGGAGATCAGAATTGCGTGCAATGGTGGTTGATTGATGTTTTGTAGGTTGAAGTGAGTTGTGTAGAGTAGGGTTTATCAGATGAAAGGGAGAAGTGAAATGTGCTGTCATCTACAAAACGTACTGTGTATTGGGTTAGAGGTCAACTGAAGTGGTCACTGACATATAGAAGGAAGAGGTTTGGTGAACATTAGTTGAATTGTGAGAGGATAAAGAACCGTCTACAATCACACACAGTGTGCATCCAGACAGAAAGCTGGCAATCCAACTGCAGAAGTCCTGAGAGAGTTCAAATAATAGAAGTTTGCGTAGTAAGCCTTTGTGTCAGACCCAGTCACAAAGCTTTGGAGATATCAAGTGCAACCATTTGGGATTTGCCAAATTTCTCCATGGCATTTGCCCAGAGATGGGTAACATATGATAGTAGATCTCCTATTGATGAACAGAGAGGCATCCAACGTAGGATGGTAGTTGTATGTCACATCAGTGGTCTTTCTGTCCATCACAATGCTACCCGTCTCAGTACACCGAAATCCAGCATTACTTGTGCCATTATCAGATGGTGCTACCACAGCAGAAAAACGCTCTGGGAGGACACCGACACTCACTAACTGAGATCTACGAGATCTATCTCGTAATGTCATGTATCCCACGGTTATCAGCGGCGGACCTCGCAGTCAACCTGGAAAATGCTGCAGGGACATCTGTCAGCACTAGAACTGTTCGCAGAGTCTTGCATGCCTTAGGTTACCATCACCCTGCTCAACGCCAAACGACGTTTGGACCGATGTCTTTCACGCCGTTGCTGGACCCCACAGATGATTGGAAAAGGGTTCTGTGGAGCGACGAATCAGCCTTCTAAATGTCTTACTCTGATAGTTGTGTTTGGATCTGGAGATTGCCCGGGTAGCGTTTTCAACAGGACCGCATCATTTCAACTGTTAAGTTATTTTCTACTAGAAGTATCATTCAAACGCCTTTTGTTGACCACAACTAGGTGTTCAAATGTTTTTGATAACATTGTGTATAGTAAAATGAGCCATCTTTAATCAGTGTAGATGGTGTCTTTAAGAATATGCCTTTAATCTGTATCTAGTAAGAATCTGTAATTTATTTTCTTTCCTAATATCTTGTATCTTTCTATACTTGCTGGTGATCCCATAAGTAACTTATTTATTTCTATACTACTTTTATTACTGCTTTATACATATTTCTATACATGTAATCACTGAAGTGTTTCTATTATTTCATGTAGTCTATTCAAGGAAAAAGATTATTTAATGTTGAGGAATGTGACTGCTGCAAAGGGAATTGCCCCTTATTTACTAGTATCAGTGATAACACAGTAGAATTTGGTTTTGAGAGAAGTGAGGATGTCGGACCATTTTATGTATCCACATTTGCATCTCTAAACGGATAAGCTGCATCAGGAAAGTTAGATTTAACAATTCCTCAGCAGAGCGAGACATACGATTATGTAGTTTCCCACAGTTTATTTTACATTTGGGAATCAGCAACCACAGTAGGATGCAAATGTCCTCTAGTGGTTTCATTGTCGTGTTATCAATACAAAGACTTCTAAATGTCTGTATAATAATTTGTATATGAACAAATTTCATTCTTATTAAA
Source organism: Typopeltis vanoorti (assembly GCF_054136105.1). NCBI lineage: Eukaryota > Metazoa > Arthropoda > Arachnida > Uropygi > Thelyphonidae > Typopeltis > Typopeltis vanoorti. Next base: position 129,309,832 of record NC_143557.1, read on the forward strand.
ATTTTATTATTGAATGTTAATGCATATGCGTTAACATTGAATACCAAAATATGGAAATCCTTACAAAGATTACCTCAAATGAATTATAAACATCGTATTATATATAATTAATTTTCTTAAATGTATTATAATGTTGACAATATTATGTGAATGAATATTAAATAGATAATACAATGAAATATATAATGAATATATTCAAATATATATATATATATATATATATATATATATAAATGTATAAATGAGAAATTGAAGGGATTTTGATTTAAATCTCTGATAATCTATCTCGTGAAGAAATTATAATTTTTTTTATATATATTTGAATATATTCATTATATATTTCATTGTATTATCTATTTAATATTCATTCACATAATAATGTCAACATTATAATACATTTAAAGAAAATCAATTATATATAATGCGATGTTTGTAATAATAATGCTTATAATTAGCACTTCTATTTCCATCGCTAACCAAATAACTCCTCTATTTCCGTGTTTTCTCGTCGCTAGATGGCGAGACTGTAAATCATCATGGGAAGTAATCGTGATTTGCCATAGCTACGCATAAACACTGACATCATTAGCCTTAGAATTAGAATTACACAAAAACGCTATTATTTTATCACTCATTCTTCTAACTTTTTTTTAATTACTAATTAGAAGATTCTATATATTTTAAGAAATAGGACTTTGTTTTTCCTTTTCTTTGATATTTATCACTCTTATAAATGTATGATTTATACATTTAACGCAGTAAATGAATTACATTTTATTTTGAAATTATCTTTACCAATTAAATGACGCAGAAATTCATGTTATCGTTTTTATAGTGTAAACATTTCGGAACTGAATTCTTTGTACAGTTAGTTATAAAATATCTCTTCAATTGCTAAATAGGTACTATATCTAAGACAAACTTTTAATAGCATTTTTAATTATTAATATTATTTAAATTTAAATAATTATTTGTTTTAAATTTATTTGAAAAACGCTTCTTCTCATTTGTATGGATTGCAGATTAGAGTTTATGAGTTCTTCAACAATTAATCAAATCAGCTGTATAATATTTTCTCCTTTTTGTACTAAATTGCAACAAATAAACCTTTCTCTCATGTCTTATTTTTTACGGTTATTATTTTTCAATCAATTAATTCCACCTTTATTGTCATTCTATCTTCTTATACGATTTTATCCTCTTTTTCATTTATTATTTTAATATGATTCTGTTATATTATCATTTCTTTCATATTTTGCCTGTTTGTAATAGTTGAAAGGAGATATTCTGTAGAATTATTATTTTATTTTATCCACAACTGGACCAAGGGATAGATAAGTCAAAGACACTGCTCTGACTAGTTTCTCTTTTTTTTTTTTTTTTAGTCCACAAACCAGCTATTTTGAGGACTCTCCCAATGCCCTTCATTATGAATAAGAAATTAATAACGTGAGTATTATTTTTTTAATCCAACACTTTTTCTCCGAAGTATAGATTTTCTCAATTTATTTGTGAAATTTCCTTCTTCTGTATTTTCCAATTCTGTTCAGTCAGAAAGGGCTTCTTTACAAGAACGTATTTCATTCTTGATCAGATTTCTCACGTTACTGAATGGTTGCAATTGCCTTAAAGAAAATCTGGATTATTATAAAAATAAAAATAAAAATAAAGAAAGTCCGTGTTGGGTTAAACAAAGTCGGATGACCATCTGTAGTCATTAAGCCGTGATATTCTGGGAACCATTTGAGATAAGCATATGTTCGTTGTTTTAAAAGAACAAACATTTTCTTAAGAATATTATAAGAATTTCACAATAGATTAGTGACGAAATATGATGATATATTTAAAACCACCCTTAAGATTCTCGATTGTGCTTTTTCTTAATTGTTCAGCTCAACGGATTTCGAAAAATCAGTATTTATTCATTTCCTTTTGACATTTTACATTTTCTCCATTTCTAAAATATTTCTATTATTTCTAAATTCTAACATTCAACCAAGCAAATGAAGTCATAGAACCGTGCGGAGAGTGAGCAAGTTTTGAGTCAAATATTCAGTTAACTAATAATTTTTTTCTTTCTTTCACCTTTGTATGGATTTTTCAGTTTGACCTTAGTACGGTTTGCCGCATTCGCAGAGCTGTAGACACTAGGATATTGAAGATTATTATGTTTATCCTTTGGACGGCTTAAGATTGAGCGTAGTTTTAGTAAAGTCGTGAAAGAGGTCTTGATATTGTATTTCCTTAATTTTTTTTGCCAAAACTGGGGATAGAGAGCTATCCCCAGTTTTAGGAAATGCCCTAACTTAACCTAACCGATCCTAACCTATAGTTGTATCTCCATTTTGTTGTTAATGGTGACATCAACATCGAAATCCGTCTAGAAGAGCATAAAAGAAACATTTCCTACAAGAACTCGAGCCAGCGCCTTGTCCAGCCATGTGTTGTTTTCGGCAAACTCTGATGAAGAAGGCATACAACATCAAATACTCTGGGATTTAACTAACAACGTTCAGAGATCTTATGACGAATTCGAGAGACAGATTCTAGATATATAGCATAAATAGCAACCTGAGCTACAGTGCTACTTACAGGTACGGGCATGGCTAACCCGGGGTCCCAGAGCTAATTATGATCTATTTCAAAGCTTTTGGTGATACTTTAACTCTTCCACGTCCTGCTTCTACCCTCATACTAACATTCTTTCTAATGAGGATTCTTTACTTAAAACTTTCTGTCTGTCTCTTTTCTTGCTTACTAACCTCAGGAGGAGGTCCTCCATTCTCCCTGAAGGTATTAGAGTACTCGAGGGCTAGGGGTGTTTCCTCCTCTTTCAACTAACCACTAATAGTTATAGTAGTGGGCAGCAGCGCTACTTGTATTAACCTCCTGTAGCATACATGTTACAATACTGCGAAGTGGAAGGCAAGCGGAAACCACCACATTACATTTCCAAGTAAAAGAAGCAATGGAAGTTAAAAATGAAATCAAGATTGGCGATGGAGCCTTCACTGAAGGAGTCATGCCCAGCTGGAGAAGTAACCGGGATTCTCAGGTCGACAGCCAACGAAATCCTGGTACTTATTCAAAAATGAAGACAAGAAATAAGCTGAATATTGGAACGTGGAATGCAAGAACACTGCTAGAACCAGGTAAAATAGAAAATGTGAAAAAAGAAATGGAAAGACTTGAAATAGACATTCTGGGCATTAGTGAGACGAGATGGGAGGGGCAGGGTGATTTTTGGAGTGGAGAATTTCGGATAATATATTCAGGACAAAAGAAGGGCGAGTCAGGTGTTGCAATAATGCTTCATAAAAAAGTTGGAAAGTTCATGACGATAAGCATTCAAAATGAACCAGTAAACCTCAATATTATAATGGTCTACATGCCAGTCACAACATAGCGATGAACAAATAGAAGAAATCTGGAGCAGCTTTAAAGACAGAGACAATACAATAATAATGGGAGATTGGAATGCTATAGTGGGAGAAGAGAGCAATCATAATGTTTCAGGAAGATTTGGTCTTGGACGTAGGAATGAAAGAGAAAGCAATTAATAGAATTTTGTACACAAAAACAGTTAGTTATAGCAAATACGCTATTTCAAGTTCCAAAAGAAGAAGATACACCTGGAAAACGCCTGGGGATTTAAATAGATATCAAATAGATTATTTATTGGTCAAGAAAAGATACAGAAACCAAATAAAAAATTGCAAAACCTATCCAGGTGCCGACGTTAGTAGTGACCATAACCTTGCCTTAATGAAAACAGAACTGAAACATAGGAAACAAATCCAAAGATACAAACGAATAAGATGGAACCTTGAAAAATTAAAGAGTAAAGTAAAGAGAGGATACCAAGAGGCAACTGATCATAACATTCCAGAAAACATAAATAGTCAGAATAATAATGAAAACCAATGGAATATGATTAAAGAGTTAATTACAAATTCATCAAATCAATTATTGAAAAATGCAGAAAAAGAAAAAAGAAAATATTTAAGTTAGGGGATATTACATCCCATATTGAAGCCTTTGGCTCTTCATATAATTAATAAGAAAAAAGAAAACATTGGATAACAGATGAAATACTTGGCCTTATGGATGAAAGAAGAAAATATAAAAATGCTGTCAAAGAAGAAGATGTGGACAAATACACATATCTTAAAAATCAAATTACAAGAAAATGTAGACAAGCCACAAAAGAATACCTGGAAGAACAGTGTAATAACATAGATGAATTATTTAAAAAAGAAAACATAGAGAAAGCCTATAAAGAAATTAACAAACTGACTTTCAAATTTAATAAGAACAGCACAAACAATGCCATCAAAGATGAAAATGGAAAATTACTAATAGAATCTGAGGATATATTAATGGAATGGAAGAATTATCTTGAAATACTCTATAATGGCGACGAACTTGATGTTGATATCAGCATAGAAAATCAACATGAAGATAATCTAGGACCCCCAATAATGCGAGAAGAATTTGATAAAGCACTGTCCGAAATGAGTAAGGGAAAAAGTCCAGGTGTAGACAATATTCCTACAGAACTGCTACAAAATCTAGGTGATGAGACAAAAACCTTACTGTATCATTTAATAGCCCAAATCTATGATAGAGGAGAAATACCAAAGGAGTTTATGGAATCAACCATAATACCAATACCAGAAAAGAATAATGTAAACAAATGCAGCCAATTTAGAACAATAGCTTTAATCCCAATTTAAAAATTCTGCTAAAAATTATTCAAAATAGAATTTATTCAAAAATAGATTGTCTATTGGATGAAGACCAATTTGGAGTCAGAAAGAATAAAGGAACAAGAGAGGCAATACTCTGTTTAAGAACAATAATAGAGAGAAGATTAGACCTTAGTCAAAATACTTACATTTGCTTCCTTGATTTAGAGAAAGCATTTGATAAAGTAAACCAGCAAATACTCCTAAATTGTTTAACTAATATCGGCATAGATTTGAGGGACAGGAAAATAATTTATCAAATTTACAAAAATCAAAATGGACGGATTAAAATCAATGATAAGGAGAAAATAATAAATATCAGGAGTGGAGTAAGACAAGGATGTATACTTTCACCACTTTTATTTAATTTATATATTGAAAAGGCCATTCAGGAAAGTAAAGATAAAATAAATAGTGGCATAAAGATAAATGTTGAGCAAGTCATATGTATAAGATTTGCTGATGACATAGCCCTTGTAGCAGAAAACAGAAGAACGTTAAAAACAGTGCTAGAATTACTAAATAATAACCTTGAAAAATATAAAATGAAAATCAACACAGATAAGACTAAAATCATTGTTACAGGCAAAATCCCTATCAATACAGAGCATATAGACATCAGCGGGAAACAAATAAAACAAGTGAAAAGCTTTAAATATTTAGGAAGCATAATAACAGAAGATGGCAGAACAAGAGAAAACATAAGATCAAGAATAAACAACTCAAAAGCCCAATTCTCTAAGATGAAAAGCATTTTAACAGGAAACCTCAACCTACAATTGAAAAAAAAATTAGTAAAGACACTGATATGGAGCATTGCACTGTTTGGATGTGAAACCTGGATTCTAGGCAGAGAAGATGTAAGACGATTGGAGGCTTTTGAAATGTGGTGCTGGCGCCGCATGAACAAAATAAAATGGACAGAAAAAAAAATCAAACCAACAAGTCCTGAGAGAGATAAACGAAACAAGAACTCTAATAAAATCGATCAAAATTAGAAGGGTTAGGTGGGTTGGACATATACTTCGACATGGTGGACTTATTACTGAAAGCAATAACTGAAGGCAAAATAGAGGGGAAAAGAAGAAGAGGCAGACCAAGGAAAAGCTTTCTTGATCAAGTCAAAGACAGCACATATATATATATATATATATATATATATATATATATATAATGTTAAAGATACCAAGTAATTTTATAAACTTGGTTTTAATCCGTTTTCCGAAATAAGCAAACAGCAGATAACTGAAGTTTGCGCCTGAAGTATTTTCATGTCTTTGGTAACTCGTGGTAAAGGTGGAGTAAGCTCTGATCACTTTCCGTTAGTATCTCTCACTGATTTGCAATATCTCACTGATATTGCAAAGCACATCTCCTTGCGGACATGTATGATGCATTATGGGAATGGGTCACTACTCAGACCGGTTTCTGGTGAGAAAGTAAAGATGCCATCATCGGCCTATTGAAAATAAATGGGATCAGAAGAGAAGAGAAAGACGGGCAAGGAAGTGACAGAGAGTTTGAGGTGGGTGCTGAGGGGGGTGGAGGGGAGAAGGAGAGGAAAGGGAATTGGATGAGAAGGGCGGGTAGGGAGGTGAGTGGGGAAGAAGAAAATAGGCCTCAGCTCATAATGCTCATCTTGCCAGCTCAATGCTGTCAGATGATAAGTGTTTCACCCGAACCAGATCTGTCTCATAAGATCACAGGGACCACGGAGATAACCGGTGCCCAGGTGATCCGCCCCTTCAGGGCGGACCGCCTCGAGTAGGCCTGCGCTGCCTGGGTTCTTCCTCCGAGTTACCCCTGTGGGAGACCAAGGAACAAAGTAGACCTCATAGGGGACGCAAAGACCAGAAACATGGCTAGAAGTGGAGATGCTACTGTACATGGAGATGCTAAAGCAGCAGCAAACAGAACTTAATGGTGGTATTTTTGTTAGTGCACAGGATAGGAGGTGTACATCACTGGATATTTAATCTGGAGTCACCCAAAGCCTCTCTCTCTCTAGATGTAGGAACCTCCTCAAAGAGCTAAAAAAAAACTTAGAGGACGACTCGAGAGAGTTGCAACAGACTGGGAGGATTAGCATTCTTAGAGAATTTCTTCCTTACCTTCCAGATGTGCTATTTAATCTCATTAATGATGAATATCAGTAACGTCTGCTTGTTGCTGGGTTGTGGGATAAACTGCAGGTAGATGATTTGTTTCTGCAGTAGGAGGGGGATGCGGAGCACGTCGCTTAAACTCCTCCAGATGTTGTTGGATATGGGACACGCGTAAAAGGCCTGCTCTACGGTGTTCGTGCTGCGGCAGAAGTCACAAAGGGGGTTCCAGGTGGTGTGGAACCACCACAAGTTGACGTCGACTGGAAGATATCCGTAGGCTATCCTCCAAGCCAGGTACTTTCTCGACGGGTAGCCTCGATGTTTGGAGAGGTGGCCAAAGAGAATATTGTTGTTGTTGATCCCTAGATCAGGAACGTCGGTACTGAGGATACTGAAGAAGTATTCGTACCAGGTCTTGCTGTTCCGGATCCCGGCGGTGTTAACACCCGACGAGCGGAGTTGTTATATAAGCTGGCAAAGTGTATTGTAGTCTTCCAAGACAATATCCGCCTTGGGACCGTGGTGGACTGGGATCCCAAACAGAGGAAGCTTAAAAACTTAAGAAATACCGCACAGGATATCCGCAGGGATGGTTAGTTTGCAGTATACTGCTGAGATGGAAGGCGGTATTACATAGGTATCCGATGTTAAGGACGGGAAGGCCGAAGCCCCCAGCTTCTCCGGATGTTGAAGGATCTTGATGTCAACTTCCTGCCCCAGAAGAACTTCAGGCGTTTCCTATAAAGCAGGTCTCTTGATCTGCACTTATATTGATGACGTGCTGGTAGACCGGGCCAAGATGGTCTTGACGACAATGGCCCTGGAGGAGAGTGACAGTTGTCCATTTGACCAGTCCTTGATACTCTCGACTGTTTTGGCTATAAGGCTTTAGAAGTCGAGCACAGGCTGTGCTGCAAATGGGATCCTCAGATGGTCTTTTGTAGGGGCGAGGCCCTTAGGGATGTTGTTTGGGTCCCACGCTCCATACGTTTTGATCTTGGTTTTCTCGGGGTTTGATGTTAGCCCCGAAACTTTGAACTCCTCTAAGATGATGAAGAAGTTCTGTATGGAGTCGTTGTTCCTGAGGGTGCAGACCACGTCGTCTGCGTAGTCTATAACTTTGGAGTCATCCGTGGTGAGAGGTAAAGGAATCCCTCTGACAGCACGTGAATTGTTGATCGCCTGTAGGAATGGGTCAAGGGCTAGTGCGAAGAGCAGCGGACAACCTTGTTTGAACCATTCCTGGATGTTGATAGGGTCCAAAAGGTGTCCGTTGATAAGGAGGCGGGTGGAGCTGTTGTAGCCTCTAAATAGTAATATCAATCAAGAAAAACACAATATAACATAACAACGTTAGCAAATATTATTAAGCAAAAACACGATAAAAGAAGTAAGTAAACTAGCAAATAAAAAAACCCTCTCGCAATCCAAAAGCGTAAGTAGGAACCAGACACTGAGATGCCAAGGTTGAAGTAATGTAGAACTTATAAGCACCTCAAAGAACTTATAAGCATTCTGACAGTGGCTTAAAAACAAACACTAATTATCCCATGACATTGATACATACCTAGTAACAAGTAATTATAAGCACCTCAAAGAATTCATGGCAAAATATATAATTATAATTAACGAACATAATCTGATATTATTGATAATATATAATCTATATAATCTAACCCGAGCAAAAATTAGTCAGATCTCTCAAGACATTTTAAGTAACACGACAATGTCCTTATATATAAGGATAAGGACTGGCTTAAAGGGGCGAAGCAAGAATGCTTTTCATCTTCCCCGTTATCTGTAGAGGACAGCGTAGGGATAAGGTGTTATTGAGCTATTAAAGCTCTGATCATGGCAGGAGGGTAACAACAATAGCCGAGCCTCAGTTAGAACTTCATTGGCTACAGCATTGCCATCCATTACCCTCCAAGGGTATTGGATTGAATGAATCAATCAATCAATCAATCACCGCATCTCACGGTCGATAGTTCCAACACGACAATGATTCTACTACTCATTTATTTGAAGGAAATATATGTAAAACTACAATTGGTAAGATAAGATTTGAATAGTATTTGTTTTATAAAATTGTTTAAAGAAGTTTATAAATATTAATTAAATTGTAATCTTATAAATGATTTAATAAAAATTTTATAAAAAATTTAAGAGAAAAGTAGGAAATTAGACATATTATCTGTATGTTATATGGGAATGCTGTCTTCCCTATTATAATGATACCGCGAAAAGATTCGATGATTAATTTTGTACTACATTATGACTAGCAATAATGTTTATCAAACCTTTTGTGAGTAGTGTTCGCATTGAATAAATAAATAAATAAGTAAATAAATAAATAAATATATTAGAATCTATATAATAATATAGATTTGATTATACTTTTAATTAAGTTTATTTTTTTATACTTTTATGAAATTATTTAAAGAAAATCCTAAATACTTAATAATTTCTATCCTATAAATAATTTAATACGAGTTTCATAAAATTTTTAAGAAAAATTTGGAAATATTACATTTCATTTATGCGGTGTTTATTATTATTATTATTATTATTATTATTATTATTATTATTATTATTATTATTATTATTATTATTATTATTGATTCAAAAGAATGAAACCTCTTACATAAAGAACACTTTCGAGCAATGGACAACCCGTATTCAAAATTCGAGATGTTTTACATGATTTCTTCAATTAGAAATGATACGCTTAAAACAGAAAAAAAATTGAAATAGAGACGTATCAAAGATCTTAATGCATATTAAATAGTCTTCCTCAAAGATCTCATCCATTCAAATTACCTTAACATTTATTTGGCCATTTTAAATCTATATTTAAAGTTTTTCGTTTTTCTGATGACGATCCTGGTACAATGAGGTCCTTTGTAACATTACAACAGTAATAATATTATTACATGACACCTCCAAGGAGTCCAGAGACTCATCGAGGTAGGGCATCTACTCTACAACTCTCCGTCTCCACCAACTCAATTCAAAAACTACAACTATTACCAGCCTTTGGGTTAGAGATCGGATACGCTAACCACTCGGCCAACCAGTTCGGCATATAATATTAATATGTTGTATCTCTTATTAATATGAAGAACTTTTATGAAGAACTGACTTTTATGAAGAACTCGTGTCTTTCTCCAATGAACTCTGTGTCTAGTGAAGATGGCATGTTCTGCAAGTCCAGACTTTTCAGGTTAAAAAAAAAAATCAGCTAACGCCTTTTATTCCCGTACGGGAGTAGGCGAGGCTATTTAGCCCTATCTAACTTTGGAGACTGAGTGGGCAGTTCAATCTCCACTGGTACTAATCAGAGATAGATGGCCCAAGGCTATCACTAATTAAGCGGTACACAGTGATGAGAGACGGCTCAAATGTGCCGCCATCTCGTGGTCCATAACCCTAACACAATAATGTGGGTTCTACGGTCGATTTTCTTGAGTTTACGGGACGAAAAACCCGAGTTTCCGGGAGGGAAAACCCTCTTACCCGTGCCAGAGATCGACAAACTCGGGAACCGGTCGAAAAAAGGCTTAGAAAAATTTCCTCTAGTCGCCGACTAGACTCGAAACCAAGTCTTCCTTCGTGCGGCCAAGGGCCGTGGTATGCAAACGCCACATCCACTGAATATATTTTTATTAACACTAAAGCATCTATGTACAATCAAAATAAATATATATACAACTATTTACAATATATACATTTGTACATAGAATGCTTATTCCAATTGACATTTTGATTTACATTTCTTGAGGCTACTTCTACTGAGGTTATTTTGTATCAACAACAGCCTCTGTGTACATTTAAAAATAAATATATATACAGCTATTTACAATTTGTACATAGGCTGCTAATTCTATTAGGCATTTTCATTTACTCGTTACAATATACTTATGACACCTGTTTTACATTCACTGTTTAAATAAGATACAACATCACATGCTCAATTTCTATTTTCCTTATTGTCCTTATTCAATTGCTTGAGCTGTTATTTTTGTTGGTATATGTTACATAGTGATTTCAGTCTATTTATAAGTTCGGTTATCAGATCAGTCTATTCTCGTTTATATATATATATATATATATATATATATATATATATACATACATACATACATATACATATACATATACACACACACACACACACATATATACATACATATATACATATATACATATACACCCACACACACACATATACATACATATATACATATACACCCACATACACACACACATATACATACATATATATGTTAGCATTGACATTTTCCATATGTACAATTCGTTTTACATATATCTTCATTTTATGTCTTTGTTCACATATTTTGGATGACTATTTTATTAACTTAATTTAAATGCACATCTTATTCTTAAAATACATACATTGCTTATGTTTTTATTTACATTTATATATGCATATATTTTGGAAGTATCTCTATATCTCATGCAGATTTTATTTTTTTGTAGGCACTCTTATTTTTACAAAAAAGAATTCCATCTTGCTTTAACATTATTGTTTGCTTAACTTAAGAGGTAAATCTGTAGTTTCTTATATACAAAGTTTTCTGAATTGCAGAATTAGTTACAGGTCTATAAATGGATAATATATCCTATTAACATTTTGGGTTATTATCATGTTATGAACTTATGTAATCTGCATTTCTTACAATTGACATTTCTACAGTCCTTGTGTCTGTATATACAAGAACATATACATATGTCTGGTAGTAAATCTTAATCTACATATTTATTACTAGAGTAGTATTGACTTATCTTAAGGAGTAATTTGCTATTTACTTTTCTTTTTTTTTTTTTCTTACACAATTAGATATACATATATATATATAACATTCTTATCCCTTATATATAGGCGTACCTATATATTATTATTAATATTTTTATTTTTTTAAACTTTTACTTATTTATTTATTTTAATTATTTTATATACATATATACTTTTTTTTAAAATTTTTTTTATTTTTATTTTATTTTATTTTATTAGATTTGATATCTTGTTGTCATTATTCCTCTCGTTGTGGCAAATGAGCCTACGTTAACAGCACCTTTGTCTGGGATTATGCTTTTTGTTCAGATAGTGGGTTATCATTATTGTCTACCACTAACTACGGGGGTTCCATTATCGGTATAAGTTTTATTTTTCCTTCTTCTTCTCCTTCTTCAATTAAGCCGACTTTCCTCCATTGCTGTGTTGTTATGCTTTTGGTTTGTGTAGTGTTTATGATAATTTCCTTTAAATAATTGTTAATTTTTGCTAGTATGTCTGGTCTGGTGTCTCTTCCGTGTATTTTGTCACATCTGTGGGACCATATTGCATACATTGTTATTATTTTATTATGATTATTAGTTCTGTTTTTTTTCATTTTTTGGTCTTCCACCCAAAATAATGTGTTTTCAGAGAATGGTTGTGTCTTATGTAGGAATTTCTGTATGGTGTTCCATACTGTGGACGTTTTGCTACAGAACATCATAATATGATATATTGTTTCTGGGTCGGGACAGAAATGACACTTCGCTGGGCCTTGTAGTGGGATTTGTTTTGCTACACACCACATTTTTGTGGGGAGACAGGCATGGTGTACTTTATAGAAGAATGTTTTGTATTTTGGTGATATTGGAAGTCGGAAAACTTTGCTAAGCACTGGACTTAGCCTAATTTCTCCTTTTCTTATTTCCCTGTGTTGGGGAGGTGGGAATGTCACTTGACTTAATGTTTTATATAGTTTTCTTGGTTTAATTGTCAGTAAGGTTTCGGTATCTGAGTGTTTCATTATATATGTGTACCCTTCGGCTATTTCTTTGAACATTCTCGGGCTTGGTTTTTTTATATCTGGAAGTGAGCTTATAAACCTATGCGGCAAACACTTTTGTAAGAATGTTGCCGCATAGGCATGACAGGTTTTTGTGTGTGCTCGGGCTGCTGTTATTGCCCTGCCGATGAGAGTTTTCAGATGGATGTTTAGCAATGCTAAACCTCCAGCTTCAACTTCATGGAAGTTGTTGCTGGAGGTTTATCTGTTGATCTGCGCATGGGTTCATACTGAGAGCCCCAGATGTATGTAGCGCATAGTCTGTGTATTTTTTCGGCCCACCTTCCGTGATACGGGATGTTGTGTATCTTGTACCACAGGAGAGATGTTAGGTAGATGTTGCAAACCCGGGCGCTTCCTCTGACGGACAGCTGTCTAGGGCGCATTACATTAATTTTCTTCTTTATGCCGTCATGGAGTTCTTTCCACTGTTCTTCGTGTGATTCTGAGCTTCCGATGTTGATGCCCAGAACTGGTATGTAATTATTCACCTGTATTCCTGAAGGAATCCTTGGTTGGTTTTCCCACTTGCCAATTATTTTGCAGTGGGATTTTGCCAGATTCACATTCAGTGCTGAGGCTTTGCTGAAGTCTTTTATTATTTTGAGTGTTGTGTCCAAGGATTTTTGTGTTCCTAGTGTTAAAGTGACGTCATCAGCATATGCCAAAATTTTGGCGTCACTTTCTCCGTGTATATGTGTTCCTTTGATATTGTTGTTTGTGTTAATGGCTATAATGTGTGGTTCTAGGGCTAGAACAAATAGAGCCATGGATAGTGGGTCTCCTTGCCGGATGGAACATTTTATTGGGAAAGAGGCTGAGAGATTTTTATTAATGATCAGCCTACTTTCCGCGTTTCTGTACAAAAGCTTAATCGTTTCTTTCCAGTTTACTCCAACTCCTATTCGGTCTAGTGTTTCAAACAGGTATTGGTGGCTAACTGTGTCAAATGCCTTTTGAATATCTAGACCCATTACAATACATGGATTTTCTGTGAGGCTGTAATAATCGCAAATGCATTGGAGGTGCATTATTGTGTCAAGAATATTTCTTCCTTTCACTGCACATGATTGTGCTGGTGAGATAAGTTTATGGAGGTACACAGGCTTGTACTTTTCAGGTTTAAAGTCTTTAAACATGCCATCTTCACTAGACACAGAGTTCATTGGAGAAAGACACGAGTTCTTCATAAAAGTCAGTTTCTCATGGAACGCCTTTATAAAGAAACATGTGAAACTCTACTTCATTCCCCTAACTTAAACAGATCCGACGGCTTACGTCTATCCCCTTTATGGGAGATAGTACTTTACAAATCAGCTAATCTTTCCTAACTTTTTATTGTATTGATTTTTTTTATTTTATTTTTTATTTTATTTTTATTTTTATTTTTTATTTTATTTATTTATTTATTTTTATTTATTTTATTTTATTTTTTATTTTTTATTTATTTTATTTATTTATTTTTATTTATTTTATTTTATTTTTTATTTTTTAGAAAAGTTATTGACCTTTTAGTTATCTTACACCAGCTACTTAGGTGGCGCTTTTTGGAATTGTCAGTTATTGTTTAATTTGAGCTTAATGTACTGAAGATGCCTGTGACACACAGGCGAAAATTATACTATTAAATAATCTTTGTACGTGAGTTTTTTTCTGTTATTAATTTTGTATCGATATGTCTACTCACGGTTTACCTCTTTTAAAACAAGGATCTGTATCTAAGTTTTGTTAATCTGGAAAAGGCATATGACAAAGTGCCAAAAGAAAAGCTATTCAAAACACTCCAGTTATATGGAGGGGGGGGACGAGAAGAGTAAATACATAGTTTCTATTTAAGCTGTAAGTCAGTAATAAGAATTGAAGGAGGTTCCGGAAGATGGTTTGAGGTAAAATCAAGGGTGCAACAAGAGTGCGCATTATATCTCTACTGCTATTCATTATCTATATGGATCACATTATGAAGGAAAGTAGTATTAAACATGATATCAAAATTGGATGTATTAATCTCAGCTCTTTAGTTTATGTAGACGATGTTGTGTTTCTGAAAAAATCCAGTGCAAGTCTACAAGATATCCCCTGACTAAACTGAACAACTGTTGTAATATATTTGGTATGAAAATCAGAAATAAAATAACAAAGACAACGAAAATAGACAGAAATATTCAAAACATCAACTGTATCTTGAATGGTGAACCTATTGAGTAAAATATTTCCGCTATTTAGGCATGAATTTCAATGAAGATGGTAAATTAAATATAGAAATAGACAGCAGAATCAACAAAGCTGGTATGGTAGGAAGTAAATTAAATAAATTCGTATGGAATAAGAGAGAAATTAGTCGGAACACTGAATTACAAGACAGTATTCAAGCCAATTTTAACTTATGGATCTGAAAGCTGGGTCAGAAGTAAAACACTTGACCAAGGACTAGAGACCGCAGATATGAGAGTCCTCAGAAATAGAAGGGGCATGAACAGATGGCATCAATGGCAATATCATATTAAAAACGAGGATATTAGGAAAGAACTTGACATTGTCAGCATCCAGGAATGCGTTAGCAGAGCTAATCTAAGGTGGTATGGTCACTTAAACAAAATGGGCGAGGAAAGATTAGCAAAACAAGTGTTCTCTGCTAAGTTGGCAGGAAAAAGACGCAGAGGCAGATCAAGATGAAGGTGGATTGATACGGTAAAAAGGGCCTTAGAATTCAGAAATATAAGATATTTAATAACATTGGAATCTTGACAGATAACAGATTAATTTAAATTGATTGGAAGTTAGTAATGCTGTAATTTTTTCATGTAGTACTATCATAATTATCCTGCACACCCCCTGAAGATATATAACACGAATTTGATTTTGATAATTCTTCGGGTTCACGATTAGTTCTTACGAATTTTTTTTTTAAATTAAGAACTCAGCAGACTATACGTAGACTAGCTTCTAGAGATCTAATTTCCTTTGCAAATTTGATTATCTTGCCGGCCTCATTGGCCGAGTGGTTAGCAATTGAGGAGCTAAGGATCTTTCTCAGACATAGCCAAATTAGCCGGTCTTCTTCTTCTTCTTCTTTTGGCACTACAGCCGCATGTAGGGCCCTGGCCTCCCATTTTTGGGTTTCATAACTTATTACGAGGTGAGGTCGTTACCCCCACGCTCAACCATGTGAAATTGTCTGTGAAGCGTTGTGTTCTTAAGACCGGTTTGCCTGCTTGACCGGGAGGAAAACCCCCCAGAAAACCCGGGGGAGAAAAATCCTGCAGTCCACACCCAAGACCGGCTAATTTGGCTATGTCTGAGAAGGATCTTTAGCTACTCACGTCAGCGACAACAATCGAACGCAGGACACTTCTTTCCCAGGCATATGGTTACGGAGCGTGTAACCAGTTGGCTAACCGCGCGGACTTAACTAATCTGGTAGCATGGGCAAACTCTAGCAGTCTTTCACCACGGGTGTTACGTTCACCCTGATCAAACACGCCTCACTCAGGCCTAAGTCTCATACTTTTTCCCGTTTTTGCATTTAAGTCCCCCAAGATGTAAAGTCTCTCCAAAACAGTCTTTAAGTTTTCACAGAATTCGTCACTCTGTTCATCAAGCCTATCCGTGTGGAGTGCATAAACTACCACCATTGATACTTAAGCCTAATACAAAATATCTTATCATTAACGGGGTTATAACCAAGAAGGGTTCTAACCTGAACTGTCTTCAGTATTACAGCTACCCTATGATGCTTTGAGCCCCTCTTGAGTAAACAGCTAGCTTACCATCCTGTCTTTTGAAGTGACCCACTCCATTACTATCTGGTCTCTGTAATTCTTAGGATGTCAATTTTATACCCCTCAATCGCTTTACATCTATTTAATGCTTTAGAACAGTGAATATGATAAACTATTAAGAATAGATAAATTAAATCTAAGAAAATAAAAAACTAAACTATTTCAACTTGATATTTATACTTTTTATAGTAAAATCTTTACTGTTTAACTTGAATATCTAGTACACCATTTTGTAGAAATTATAGTATACTAATACCATTAAGTTCTGCATAACATTTCTATGATAGGATGTCTGTGGGATAATCTTTCAGGCTTCTAATGAAAAAAAGTTTTACCCCTTAATTATATCCACTG
Source organism: Typopeltis vanoorti (assembly GCF_054136105.1). NCBI lineage: Eukaryota > Metazoa > Arthropoda > Arachnida > Uropygi > Thelyphonidae > Typopeltis > Typopeltis vanoorti. The sequence continues at coordinate 129,326,679 of NC_143557.1, forward strand.
GTTATAAAAATGCTATTTATTTATATTTATCATAATTTTCCCGACAGCTAATGAAATAAAAACTATAGCGATAGGGTTGAAATTAAAGCTTTGTTAATATGATAGTTCAATTGACCATTGTGCAGAGCAATTCTATTCTAATTGGTTCAGAAAAAATAATTTCCGTTAAAAATAGTATAAAACTTTGAATTAAAATAACAATTACTTAAAAAAAATAATATAATATATTGATAGGAATCATGTTCGAAATTAGCAATCAGTACACAGAAACAAAATAAAATTGAAATAATTCACATTTTCTCAGGGCAGACTAAACAGTTTTATTACAATTTCAACTACAACAGACGTACTATGGACATTAATACTTTTTATTCCTTTTTCTGTAATAAGATAAGTGATTCCACACTCTCTTCCCACCAGTATTATAAAAATAAATTATAAGAATAAAAAAGAATATATTCTAATATCTAAAATGTATTTTTTCTATCTATTATAAATTTTATGTATTTTTCACTAAGAAATCTAATGTTTTTAACAACACCTGTTATTTTTTATCTAGTAGGTATATGATGAATTTATCGAAAGAGGTTTTTCTACTTTCATAAATTCTGTTTGGGAATTTATGTAGCTGAGTCTTAAATCTTGAATTTCAAAGACGACAACGTGTTTATCAAACATTCACAGGCAACTTGAGTAAGCTGTTCTTGACTTGAAAGATGATTATTACATTATTCCACATGAGTTAAGGAGGTGGAAGGGGGCGGTTTACAATTATATATAATTTAAATAATAAAATTTCTTACCACAGATTCGAAGTGAAACTTGTAATTCAGTATTGACTACTTCTATTTGTTACCGACTACTGAGGATTCTCAGCCTTTATGTTAAAAGAATAATAAGAGAAATTTAATTATTTTAAATGCGATTTATACACAAAGTACAGTAACTGTCAATAAAATATACATTACTTTTTCTCATTACAGACTAATTTTCATAATTTCAAATAAAGTTCTTCTGAACAAACACCAGTTTTATTTAGGTAACTATATCAAATTTGCAAGTTCATAAATTGGCTCCCCTCACCCTTTAGTAATAAGTGATTTAAAATGTTTGATTTACAGTATACATTATCACGTTTCGTTATTCGCGATATTGTTCCAATAGCAGTCGGCAATTGGTCTGCTGGGTTATTGGTAAAATATAGGTAATAAAACTGCCGATTACGAAATTTACGATATCAAGACACTTTTTTTTAAAAACATTAGCCAATATATAAAATATTTTGCTCTTATTGCATGCATTTTTTCTTTATTGACTCACACCATAAAACAAAAGGAAATAAAAACAAAGATAAAAGATAAAAACAATGAGCTGGAATAGTGAAACGACTGACATAGAAGTACCCAATAAGTTAACAGCTAAAACTGGTCAACTGAGGACGTTGTTTTTCATCTTTTTTTTATTGTTATCTAAATGGTTGAGTGGTGGAGATGGAGAGTTGTGCAGTAGGTGCCCTCCCTCGATGAGTCTTTGGACTCCCTGGAGGTGTATGAAATAATAATAATAATAATAATAATAATAAATCTATCTCTTTCTCTTCCCTTTTTCTCTAGTGAATCTAAGTGTCGTTTTCATACTCAAAAAGGCCAATGATGAGAGACTTGAACTCACACAAGTTCTTTTTAGATCCAAAATCATAATTACGAATTATGATGTCACAGTTTGCGCTATGCAAAAGCTATTTCTGTACGACAAGTAGTAAAATAATAAATAATTCATATTAAGTTTATTAAGTTTGGAAGACAGCAGGTTATTTAATAGAATTCACTGCAAAAAAGCTAAAAAGTCACTTCAGTGATTCAATTCAGTTTCTGAGATATCCAATAATTTTCTGTATTAATTTGCAATTGTAATAGATATCATATAAGAAATTTGCATTTCTTATATGATATCTTAATTATAAGAAATATCTTACTTTCTTAAACAATTCCTTTACAATAAAATATACAAATTAAGAAATATATGATGTAGACAAAAAATACTCCTGGTGGTGGTGGTTGTGTCCTTATACTCATAAGGACTGGCTTAAAGGAGCGAAGCAAGAACTTTTCATCTTCCCCGTTATCTGTAGAGGACAGTGTAGGGATAAGGTGTTATTGAGCTATTAAAGCTCTGATCATGGCAGGAAGGTAACAGCAATAGCCGAGTCTCAGTTAGAACTTTATTGGCTACAGCATTGCCATCCATTACCCTGCAAGGGTATTAATCACCGCATCTCACGGTCGATTCCCAATTTCACTCAATAATGAATGCCTTATAGTCCATATAAGGACTGGCTTAAAGGGGAGAAGCAAGAATGCTTTTCATCTTCCCCATTATCTGTAGAGGACAGTGTAGGGATAAGGTGTTATTGAGCTATTAAAGCTCTAATCATGGCATTAAGGTAACAGCAATAGCCGAGCCTCAGTTAGAACTTCATTGGCTACAGCATTACCTTCCATTACCCTCCAAAGGTATTAATCATCCAGATACCACCAATATTCCCCCCATGGGAATGTTGGTGGTATCATGGCCTGGCGGTTGTGTGTGGTAGGAGAATTACTTAAGTAGTAGGGATGGTTAAATGTGTGTGGGTGTGGGTGTGGAGTGCAGTGGAATGGAGTTCTATCCCGCGCGCGATGAGCCCTTGACTCCTTGGAGTTGCCACATATAATAATAATAAATTCGAATTCAATATATATATATAAACGATCATGACGTCATGATCGTTTTAAAAACGATCATATAAAAGATTTAAACAAAGTCTAGTACAAATAAGAATGTATTTCCATCGTAACAAAAGTTTAGAAAAAAAGTTTTAAAATAAATATAATATAGATGGAAATAATATAGATAAGGAATCGTATCGTGAATGTTTGTTATTATCAGATGTAGATAAGTGACGTTATTGTTTTGAATGGAAAAGGAAGATATCAGTGGATAAGGATTCGTGTGGTTATTAGTTGGATACTATGAACCAAATAGGGGTAGGGTGAATGAGTGGAAGCGACGTCAGTGTCTCGGATATGTATTGTTATGAGTTGTAGATAAGCAAATGGTTTGCGTATGGCATTATGGGTGATGGATAGTGATAAGATAAATTTTGGAATGTTTGGAATTTCACTGGGGGCCCTCCCCCTTCTGTCAGGGACATCATGTGGTGTGTTGGGTTCGCATATAACATTATGGGTGTTATTTAGAGATAAGTAATCGTGACGTTATATGTTTGGAAATTTCTGGGGAACATATGTCTCTCTCTGATATCACATGGTGTTTTTGTGTGCCTATGGAATAGTGGGCGATGTTTTTGAGATAAGATATCTTGGAATTTTCCTTGGGTGACACACATCCATAATTGTCATCATGTTTTGTCTTTGGTTGTCTATAGATGGCTGTACTAATTTTCCAATACATTTTGGGGTATTTCTTTCCTGTTAAAGGGTGGAAATTCTTAGAGTAGAGTCGTGATGGCGGCAGTGATTAAGTTTTCTGAATAATTTAATTATATGCTGGTGTCCCTCAAACACACACTTTTTTTTTTTGCTCAGAAGTTTTCACTGTTAATTGGAGGTGACATCACTAAAAGATTATTGGCAAATGACAACCTCTTTTTCGAGTTTTCGTTATCTTGTTTACAAATGTTTGGGTAATCGTGTTCTTTTTTAGTTTACCGTGAAGAGAAAAAACCAAGCGGTAAGATATCTTGGAATTTTCCAAGACAAACATCCATCATTGTCATCAAGTTTTGTGTTTGGATGTCTATAAATGGCTGTACTAATTTTCCAATACAGTTTTGGGGTATTTCTTTCCTGTTAAAGGGTGGGAACTCTTAGAGTATTATATAGTATAGTAGTCTAGTGGAAGCAGCGTTTAGGCTTTTCTGAATAATTTAATTATGTGCTGGTATCCCTCAATCGTTATAATGAAATCAGACATGAAAACTCGCTAATGTATCCCATGGTAATACTCTAACGTATGTACCCTATGATAATTCTTATGAAAAAAAAAACTATTCAGTATTAGAATTAGAATTGCGCTTACCAAACATACGATCACTGGCCATTGAAATTACAAATATCACATGGTACGTTTAAGTTAAACAATAAAGATTTCTTACAATCTTTCCAGAATGACTCTTCTTAATGCAAATAGATATTCCAAAATAGTTGAATTTTTATCCGCAGTACAACACACACAAAAAACACAAGCTTGAAAGAACGACATTTCTGTAATAACCTGAAAATCTATTTGACTTTTGTTCCCTGAGATTTTCTGTCCGTTTGGTACACCGTTAATTTCTTCGCATTGGGTCATACTATGTTTTTATTCCCATGGTGGTGAGTGTAACCTCAAACTGTCTTTTGCTGACTAATATATCCGCCAGCAATCGGTAATTTCCCATCTCTCAATAGGGATTTTTTTTTTGATATGGTTCTTTTCTTTTTTTTTTTTTAAATGATTGGTTGTTTTCTATTTAACTTTTAAAATTCAGTTAACTGCATATTATAACCAAAATAACTGAGTAAAATCAATAAATAAACTGTGTGTGAATTTTTCCCCCACAGTGCTTATATTTTCATTAGTCTTTGTTGAAGATTAGTCATTAATTTCCAGTCTTAGTTTTCGGTCCGCTTTTAGTTCCCACGGTGACTAAGTGATTTTAGTATTCACCTGAGTTGAACTATGGTTTTTAATGTCTTTTCCTGACTAGATCCGACTGTGAAGTGACCTACAAATTCGCACACGTGTGACATCCACTGATTAGATTTGGAATTCACGTCAGCGTTTTCTTTTTACCATCACAAATAAATAGTTATTTCTTATTATTTCAAATGAATATTAGCTCTGTAATATGTATACTTTGTTCATTTCTATGTTACCTTTTATTTGACTGTAATATTATTAACAAATTGTATTTACTGAATCTAACATACAGAAATTAAATAAAGTGAAAAAGACAGTTTTTTTTTAATGCTTATTCTTCTGATTTAACATTTGCACTGATGTTCATAGTGTATGATTTTCCACTGGTGCTTACGTGTAATTCATGTTTTTTCTCCATGTGACATTTCAAAACAAGATGAACTATGGTTTTTACATAGTTCAACTATGTAAAACTCATTTCCGTTAGTCCCAATTGACTGTTGTCCTCTCAGCCCGACTTTTTTTTCACAGTAGTGATATTTATATATATATTTTAATACAATTATTCTATTAGATATTCTTTCCAATATAAATAAATAATTATTTATTCTTATTTCAAATGAAAATTAGCTCAGAAAGAAAGAAACAAAAATTGTAAAGAAAAAAATGTTTACCTTCAAGTAACTATTTTGGATTCACAGCAAGCAAGAAATTCATCAGCTTTTTCAAAGTTTTGAAATTCCTACCCATATTGTTTTCATCATTTGGTATCATTTAAATGAAGAACGGGTATGGCTATTAAGTTCGTTAATGTTTTTTGATTTTTCTCTTCCAAAGGCGAGTATTATTTGATATATACATGTTGATTCATTTGTTATCTGCATGCTACGATATCATTTTTATTTTCTACAGCAGACTGTTTAAGAGTTTAATAACTTGATGGGTTAAAGTGTCTAATGTCTCTCTGTAAATAACCAAATTCTAACAGTCGTACTGTTTGAATTTGGTACGACTGTTTTTTTCTAGTCTGGTGAAGGTATCTACAGATGTCGTAACAAAATTGTCACTTTTCAGTTCATTTGTACTTTATTCACAAACTACAAGCATATGGTGTCAAGTTTTGAAAACAAAAAAACGTTTAGACTGTAAGTCATATGTTTTTAAACTTTTATCATGTACAAATATTTTAAAATAAAAGAAAAATGTACCTTTTTTTCTTTTTTACACCAAGCTTTTTTAAGTATTTGGTATAAACGTGATGGGTTAAAATGTCTGAAATCTCTCTGTAAAATAACCAAATTCTTATCTTACTTTGACTGGGAAAAAGTAAACTTTGTATTTGTGTTATCTGGAGAGTACAAACTTTTTTCTATACCAAACTTTAAGAGTTTAAGTCACGTTTTGGGTAAAATTATCTGCTTTCTCTCTGTAAAATCACTAAATTCTAACAGGTAGGATTTTCGAGTATGCGAACAAAATGTTTACATATAACTCAAAAAATGTCAATAGGTAGCATTAGAGAAATTTCTAAATAATTAATTACAGGATATCAGGTTTCCCATGTTCCTTGCATTAATTTCACAGCAGTGATTTTTTTAAAATAATTAAACAGAATTGCATTAAGGTATAAAGTTGTGGATTTAAATATCAAATTCTGAACTGAATAACTGAGTAAAAATTTCACTGTGGAAAACACAACAACACACACATCTTTGTTCATTTAAGTTTTACAAATGCTTATTTGTAAAAAAAAACGCTTTTTCCCTCTAAAGTTATCAGTATCAGTTGAAGGTGACATCACTAAAAGATATCCACAAACGAGGAGTTCGCTCATCTCCACTAGAGTGAGCGGACATCTTCCAGAGGAGAAAGGGACGATGGGGGTTAGAGCATGGCGTAGGGGAGCATTCAGCATCAGTTGGAGGTGACATGACTAAAAGAAATCCAAAACAGGCGAGCTCGCTCATCTCCCTTAGATGAGCAGATATCTTCTGGAGGAGAGAGAGAGTGGGGAGACTTGCAGGGAAGACAACTGTCAACCTCTTGATTACCCTTTCACCTCCACCACGCAATGGTATTTTTTCCCAATACAACAATTTCGGACATCCACAAATGGCGAGATAGTTCATCTCGTTGGTTATCAGTTTGAGGTGACATCACTAAAAGGTATCCGCAAATGGTGAGGTAGCTTATCTTCCTTTGGATGAATTCGAGCCACAGAGATGAAGTTTGTCCCATAATGTCACAAAGTAAGATAAACGCACTTCAACATCAAAATCCACCAGCATGTAAAAACATGTCTGTGAGTCATCTGCATGAAAGTTTCATTTTGGAAGGAATGGTAAGGTAAACAGTACTATAAGGAAAAACAATCGAATCGAGTGTCTTTTGAGTTACTGCAATTCGTTCATCCAGTGCAACTATCGTATTTTGTTGTGTTGTGGTGTTTGTGTCCAGTAAAGTAAAATAATGAGTGAACCACAAAAGCCTTTGAAATTTTCTTTCTTCAGGAAAATAGTGTAAACTAAATATTGTGAAATATTTTTAGCTAATTACAAGTTTCGATTTTTTTTTCTTTGTAAGTAATATTTCAGCAAAATAAAATAAGCATTTGTAAAACTTAAATGAACAAAGATGTGTGTGTTGTTGTGTTTTCCACAGTGAAATTTTTACTCAGTTATTCAGTTTAGAATTTGATATTTAAATCCATAACTTTATAAAATCAAATCAGCTAACGTCTATGTTGTTACCGTATACGGAGTAGGCGGGGCCGTTTACCCTATACCTTAATGCAATTCTGTTTCGTTATTCTAAAAAAAATCACTGCTGTGAAATTAATGCCAGGAACATGGGAAACCTGATATCCTGTAATTAAGAGACAAAACATGACGACAATGAAGGATGTGTGTCACCCTGGAAAAAGTCCAAGATATCTTATCTCAAAAACATCACCCACAATTCTATAGGCAAACCTAAACACCATGTGATATCATAGAGAGACATATGTTCCCCAGAAATTTCCAAACATATAACGTCACATTTACTTATCTCTAAATAACACCCATAATGTTTTACGCGAACCCAACACATCACATGATGTCCCTGACAGAAGGGAGGTCCCCAGCGAAATTCCAAACATTCCAAAATTTATCTTATCACTATCCATCACCCATAATGCCATACGCAAACCATTTGCTTATCTACAACTCATAACAATACACATCCGAGACACTGACGTCGCTTCCACCCATTCACCCTACCCCTATTTTGTTCATAGTATCCCACCAATCACGACACGAATCCTTATCCACTAATATCTTCCTTTTCCATTCAAAACAATAACGCCACTTATTTACATATAACTATTACATCACTTATTTACAACTAACAAATGACGTCACTTATCTTCATCTGAAAACAACACACATACACGTCACGATTCCTTATCTTATCTTGATCTTGTCAGAAGTGTCCCACCAATCACGACACGAATCCTTATCCACTAATATATCTTACTTTTCCATTCAAAACAATAACGTCACTTATTTACAACTAACAAATTATGTCACTTATCTACATCTGATAATAACAAACATTCACGACATGATTCCTTATCTTATCTTGATCTTGATCTTGTTCAGAGTGTCCCACCAATCACAACACGAATCCTTATCTCTACCATTACCCATAATTCCATACGCAAACCAAAACACAAGAACTGAACCTATTGACACATATGCCCACAGGGAAATTCCAAACATTCCAAACTCATGACGTCATACACACACACAATGACGTCATCATCCGAACAACCAATCACGTCACGATTCCTTATCTTATATTGATCTTGATCTTGTCACTAGTGGCTGGTGTACTACTGGGGTTGAGGGTTAGGACGGTGCGTAGGGCCAGGGCAGTTGTTTAACACCCATCTCTTCATACCATTCCTTAATAGTAACGCGGGTCCGTTCCATAAAAAACTCCACAGTGTAGGAAGAACCTGATTATCCAGAATATCAAGGTACTGAGTTGCCTTTATGAAACCATGGACAATGACCAGTGGTCCCACTCCAAACCAGCTCAATGCACCCTACTATTACTCCTCCACCACCAAACTTTACTGTGGGGTACAACACACTGTGGCAACAAGCGTTCACCAGGCCATCAGACTGGAAACAGGTGAATATTGATTAATCGCTCCAGAGTACCGTTTTCCGCTGGGCAATTGCCAAGTTTACATGCTCTTTGGACCAGGCCAGACGAGTCACCTTGATCGGCGATGTTATGCTCGGCTTGTGTGCCGCTCTTCCGTGGAAACCCAGTAAATGGATTCTTTTCGTACAGTATTATTGCTCGTCATGGTGCTACTGGCATTCTGGAACTCATCGCGTATGGTCTGTGCCAAATGTGGTCGGTTTTTATCTGCAGTCCGTTTTAACACCCTCCTGTCCCTGTCAATTATATTCGGAGGCTGCCTTGGATGTTTTCCTGCACTACTGTTGCCAGCACGTATTCATTTGTTGATCACTTCGCCAACCGTTGATTTTGGATGCTCCAGTTGAGTGGCAATGGCACGTATGGACGCCACTAATGCCATTGCTCACGATGGCAATGAAATACTGAATCCTATTATCTGTACACTGGTTTTTACGTTATTAACAAACCTGGAATGTTCCATAACTTCAAATAACAGGGGTGTCCGGACAATTATTGGTAGATAGTGCATATCTTTTGACTGTAAATCCGTGTTTGTTCACGAAGCCGGTTTGCCTGTTCTGAGGGAAGAAAAAACCCAAGTTTTCATGAGAAAAAATCCCGTCTCCTTTCGACTAACTCTCTTTTAGTCGAAAGGAGACGGCAATCGAACCAAGCTGAGCTACGGAGGCTATTATTTGACATTATTGGACCCATATTTTTCTTTAATCACCAGGGAAGTTTCATGGAACAAATATATAAACTGTGTGCAGTTTATATATAAACTGTGTGGAGCACGAGAAAAAAGGCAAACACAGGCTAAATTTGTTTAAAAAAGGAAGGAAATCCTAGAGTCTCAAGATTACAATCTCAGATTTTTGATCATATTAGGCAGCCATCTTTATTAAGATTCCGAGATCGTTATAATTCTGTGGCGGATTCTCGAAATATTCTCTCAAATTTGCATTGGCTTCTGTACGTTCACAGGTCTAATGTACTTTTTACATAGTATCCGGTGATTTGTGTCAATCTCTTGGTCTGAGGACTCAGACTGCATAAGCACAATCCAATGACCACAATCACAGAAGAAGCAAGCTAGGACTTGAGAAGCCCACATTTTTGTATTGTCTGTTTGCCTTCCTACTGGTATCCCTACGTTCACGTGCATACTTTCTCCTTTGTATCCTTGAAGATGCCTTGGTGATTAGGGCAAAATAGTGGTCTAATGATTTAACCACTAAATAAAGTTATTTTATTATAATCCTAGACCATCTTTTAATGTCACAAGAAAGATTAGTAGGCTATAGCACATTTAGTAGTGGTTTAATAATAATCTGGAGCAAGCCATAGTCACGAAAAAAATGGAACCATTTTGAACTACTTTAGGCCTTCATAAGCAAGACAAATTCACTTCCAATCCTAGGAAGTGATTCATTAATGTGTAAATTTATACCCACCCCAGAATTCGAAAACTTTTACTCATATAAGTTTCTCTCGCTCAACAAATCCTGGGCGAGGATAGCCTTTAATTTTGTGAAGGACAAACGAGAAATTAGAGGGCTCAGAAATAATTAGGGAAATTTCTTATATATTTTTAAATATTTCTTCTAAATTTCAATAATTTTTTTTTACTATTAATCCTGTATTTCAAATTTTAAGATTATTATTGTAATTCAGATATACACTTAGGTAACTTTTCCTAAAAGTTTTATAATATTATTTTGCGCTAATTTCTTGAAGAAGACACAACTCCTTGCGTTTTCTGGATCCGATTTTTGTTATAGACATGTCCCTCCCCGTCCCTCAAGGATCACGCTTCAGATGAAGTAACAAAACCCATGTCATATATAGAATAAAAAAGAGGATTCAAAATGAATGTATTATAATTATTTTTCAAAATAATTATAATACATTCATTTTGAAATTTTGAAAAAATAAAATTTACTGTTTTTTGAAAAAAAAGATATCATCGAGAATCTAGATATCTTTTGAGACAACTTCGAAAAAATTATTGGAAAGCCTGAAGAAGGCCACAGAATTACTGATATTGCCTGAGAGTTTAAGATCTTACACATAGCATTGTATCCAGGCTCTGGGCAGTGTTTCAAAACCAATGTCATGTGTTTCAGACTTTGCTAAGATGTCGCCCTCGTTTTACCACGGAACACGAAGACAGATTTTTAGTTATAACAGCATAACGTTATCCACGCATCACGGCAGGTCAGCTTGCAAGTCGGCTTCATTCAATCACAGTTACGCTGATATCTCGATAAATTGTGGCAAGACGTTTCCGACAAGTAGGCTTAAACGACCAAAGGTCTGTCTGCGTCTCATTATCCACAGTTCATCATACAACAGCACGTTTGCAGTGGTACTCTAATGTACAATGTACTCTTTACAGATGAGAGTAGTTTTTATGCTGCTGAGCGATATTGCAAGGAAGTTCTACAACGTCATGTCCGGTTGTTCCGTGGTACTGTAGGCGAAGAATTCATTCTCATGGATGACATTTCCACACCACATTGTAGCAGTAGAGATGCTTCTGGAGACTGAGGATATTTAATCGAAACGAGTGGCCAGCACACTCCCCAGATCTCAACCCTATAGAGCACATTTGGAGCGCAATAGGAAGACGCATTGCTGTTCGAAAATTCTCTCCAGAAAGCAAACAAGATCTTAACCTTGTTCTAAAGGAGGTGTGTGCCACTTTGCCTCAAGAACTCCTGAATCACTTGGTGCTAAGCATGGTAGTTGTGAGAAGAGCACCGCAGTTCGGGGTAGACATATTTCATACTGAAATATCTCTCGGTATAGTATTTCTGTAAGCACTGTACGTTAATTCCTTAACTACGTCCTTTGAAATTTGGAACGCTCGCCAAAAGCGTATTCCAATTTAATTTGTTCGAAATTTATAACATATTTTTTGTGTAATATAATTTATTAGCATTCTGGCAATAAATTTATATCCATATTTTGCTGTAATTATGAAATCATTTCATATATAGGTAAAAATGTAGTTCGTCCTTAGCTTTTGGACACCAGTGTATCCTTTTCAAAATAATAAGCAAAATATTGATCAAAATTAATGTTTTATGTATTTAATGCTACAGAAGTATCTCCCTTAAGTAACAGACCTCTGAAAGTTGAAGGCGCACAACATATAGATTAGCTTAGCATAAATTTATGATAAGGTGGTTTAGCCTTATGACTAAATATTTTCAGATTTATATACCATGGTGTGCTGCTTCAAGCTGCCTCTTAAGTTTGTCATAATCAACTGACTTGTATAACCGTATATACCCCCGTTCTTAATTGAAAATTCCATGTGTTTCGCTACCAAGTCAAGTCCACATGATCTCTCTCTCTCCACTGTTGGAGGCAATGAAGCCAGCCACCTTAATTATGGACAGGTCTTTGGATCCTATGACCACATCCCTCAGTCTCCTCCATTACAATTTGCTTCAGGTAACTATCTTTCAGTAAGAAAATAAATTCCATTTTCTTCCTGCCATGTGATCTTTCTTCCTACCGGTCTCCGAACTTGAAGTCCCACCTAATAGTTACTCGACTTGCACTCATACAGATGCATGTCTTCAACATCATCCCTTGTGCACCCCCCCCCCCCCAGGCCTCTAGCAGCAACAAATTCTATATTTTGTCCTATTGGCCCCAATCTTCCGTCTATTCTTCTTGGTTGCAATTCGTCTGGTATCTTCAGCAGTGTACTCCCCGTCCTGTCTTCTCTTTCTTCCCTGAAAATACTAAACCTGTCACATTCTATCGTTGTCACTACGTAATCTGCTGTTAGCCTAGTTTCACTAATGCCAGCAGTATAACTTTTGGAGTGGCTGCATTAACGAATGCCAAAAAATCCTCCCTTCTTATTTCTGATACGTCCAACATTAGTATATAGAAACTGCACACTTTCAGGCTCCTAGTCGAAATAAGTGAAGCGTTTGTAAGTTATTAAATATTCAAACTACACAAGGACATCATATACACTTTACCCAGCATATATAATCGCTATTGTTAAATTTATTCAACTTTTTTTATTAAAAGATATCAAATTCACTTATGTAGTAACTGCAACATTCTGGCGTAGAAAATATACATATACATATCAGTGCATTGTTTGGAATTTCATATTTGACAAATTTGTACGCAATTCTAAGGATGATACACCAGTTCATAATGGACAACAAATTTTGTTAGTTTGACTTTTATACAAATTTAAAATACAAATGATTTTTTACAACAATTCGGTATAGGAAGTGATTGAAGGTAACAGCAATAGCCAAACTTCAGCTAAAACTTACTTGTCTACAGCACTGTATATTATATATATTCAATTCTATATTTGGTGTATATAATTCATAGCAAAAATAGGATATCAAAAATAAAAATATCAGTTAAAAGATATAAACGATCATAATAAGATAAAAATAAGAATTAAAAGATATAAGTTATTATAATTTAAAATAAATAAATATATATATATATATGAAAAAGCTTTAATGACTGATACCGAGAGATAAAAATATGACATGATATATTTGAAAAGATACTGCTAGTACACTAGTTTCGTTGAATTGATCAATATCTTCAGGTATCACAATCAAAGAAGTATATAAAGAATTACAGAGACTTAAAATTGTAATAACAGAACAAGTACAAAAAGACAGTAGCGTGTTTGTAAACAAAATGCGAGCTTAAGTTCTAAACAAACGTATACTACGCGCTGTCGCGAGTGCGCCAGTACTGAACAGAGGCAACGTGTGGTCAGAGAGATTAAAACGCAGGCTGTTGTTGATATGAGAGGAATCTAGAGAAATTTCCCTGCATTCAACAATCTTTCTCCCGAGTTCATCATAGCACACATGGATGTTAGAAGTTTGAGTGCAGTTCACAATGTGTTGGCGGCCTTCGTCTGAGTTAGCTTCCTTCCATCACTATCCCCCACAAAAATGTGGTATTATTTCCACCTTAGCTCACCGAGCCAAATCATTACTTACAGAAGAAACAGAAATTGAAAATGAACTCCTTTTTCTTAAAAAAACTTTTATTAACAATGGTTTCTCTCCTAAGAAAATTGACAACTTTCTTTCCCCCAGTCACTCAACTACTTCTGAAGATCCCTCTTCCCCAAGATCCTTCATCTCTTTGCCTTACATCAGCTCTCTTTCACCAAAACTGGCAAAGATTCTCAAGAAGTTTAACTTCAAAACTTGCTTCACTACACTTCCAAAACTTCGTTCGATACTTAGCAAACCTAAAGAGAAACATCTTCCAACTCAGTTTCCAGGAGTGTAGAAGATTTTATGTGATTGTGGAGAGCCATGCTATGGCCAGACTGCTAAATCCATCCTTCTACGTTTGGATGAACACCGTAGAGATATCTCCTATAACAGGACTAGAGCTAGTGCTCTCTCTACCCACGTCCTCTTTTCAGCTAACTCAGACGAAGGCCGCAAACACATTGTGAACTGGACTCAAACTTCTAACATCCATGTGTGCTATGATGAACTCGAGAGAAAGATTGTCCAATCTAGGGAAATTTCTCTAGATTCCTCTCGTATTGAACAACAGAAGTATGGCTCTCAGGGATGTCATAGCTCAAATTACTGTTCAAATGCTCAGGATTAAGGACGATCTCCCTGGATTCCACTATCTTTCTTTCAAATTCATCCTTGCAAAGGAAAATGTTTTCAGATCTATCCCAGGAAACTGAGTGACCTGGAAAATTATCATGAGGATTGTTAGAGAAGAGAACATGGCTGGATAAGGCATTAGCATTTGCTCTTTTATAGGAGATGTCTCTTTTTATGCTCCTCCATGCGAAGTTCAACAGGTTTATTAGTTTGACCATAATAAGGAACATTACAGTCACACCATAGTTTATATACACCAGGATATTTTAAATAATGATGCTTAGGTTTAGGATGGCGTATAAGAGATCTGATTTTTGGAAGAGTGGTGAATAACATCCTGATGTTGTATTTTTGAAGGACTTTGTCAATTTTTGGGAGACTGAACTGATGTATGGAATTGAGATGTTACCTTTAAAATTGGTAGTTTCTGTATTGTGCTGCTTAGTAGGATCTGTAAGAAATTTCTTAATTTTTTTTTCATGATATCCAATATATATATATATACAGTAAAACCCCGTTTTTACGTTCCCGCAATTTACATTTTCCTGCCATTTACATCATTTTCCGTTGGTGCCGTCTTAAGGCCTATTCTTACGATGTATTGTTTTCCCGCCATTAACATCTTGATGTGGACGTTATTTCCCGTGATTTGCGTTTTTTTTTTCTCGGGTGGCAATACCAATTTTCGAATCGATTGCTGCGGAAATATGCGCATTTCTGTTCCCAGATGGCGTTACTTACTTTCGGCTGTAGTTTCGTTTCCGCAATCATGGTGACCTGCACGCTTGCCGCAGTAATGTAGTGATGAGCGATACCGTGATTTTTCAATCACGGTACGATTTGATATTCACACGCTAAATTACGTAGCAGAATTTCTGCTACGTAATTTAGCGTGTGAAGGTTGCTTTCAAGTTGCGGTGGTGGATTATCCATGTTAGTAACATGGATAAAAAAAAAAAAAAAGACAGAAAATGTATTTCGGTAGAAGAAAAGATGGCAATTCTGCGACGTGTAGATTGGCATGCCGGAACACGTGTGCATTTATCAAAAGATCTTGGACTCTCCGTGTCCACTTTGAACACGATAGTAAAAAAACAGGTCAAGCACTGAACTCAATGCAAAGCAATCTGACGCTAAGTCAAAAAATAAAAACGAAAAGCAAAAACAATCAACAATTAAAGCTTTCTTTAAATAGATAAATGTAAATTCGTTTATTTTCAGTTATTAATTTTTGTAATCTGGTATGTAGACTCACATACTTGCAGTAAGTCATCTTTAGCCTTATTTAAACGTTTTTTTACATTTCCATATATATATATATATATATATATATATATATATATATATATATATATATATATATATATATATATATATCAGCTCATCAGCTAAAAAAAAAAAAATCAGCTAACGCCTTTTTATTCCCCGTATACGGGGAGTAGGCGAGGCCATTTAGCCCTATCTAACTTTTGGAGACTGAGTGGGCAGTTCAATCTCCACTGGTAGCCAATCAGAGATAGATGGCCCAAGGCTATCACTAATTAAGCGGTACTCAGTGAAGAGAGACGGCTCAAATGTGCCGCCATCTCGTGGTCCCTAACCCTAACACAATATATTTAATGTCTGAAATGATGTGGGTTCTACGGTCGATTTTCTTGAGTTTACAGGACGAAAAACCCGAGTTTCCGGGAGGAAAAACCTGCTTGCCCGTGCCAGAGATCGACTAACTCGGGAACCGGTCGAAAAAAGGCTTAGAAAAATTTCCTCTAGTCGCCGACTAGACTCGAAAACAAGTCTTCCTTCGTGCGGCCAAGCGCGGTAGTTGGCAAACGCCACATCCACTGAGCTACACATATATATATATTCACATTTATGTATACTGACTATAACTGAGACTAGAATAACAATTAAATTTATTCAAAACGCAACATGTTTCATCGGATTGTCCGACTTCTTCAGGTGTGGGAACATAGAAAGCAAGTAAACACTATAAGAAACGTCGTATCACTATAAAACGACTATTATAAATCGAGTTAGCTTTGAACTGTAACTACAGTCCGTGTTGAAGTTCTATTGTTGGGCATCTGCGTGCGTCTGATTTCACGTGTGTGCCAATATCGGAAAGCAGAGCTGAAAGAGTCCGGTAGATTACAGCTAAGGTTATTATTTATGTGATGAGGGTCCATAACAATTTCTTTAGACTCGACTATGCGTCGCTCTACCTCGTCACGGCATATATGAAGGTTTGAGGTTGTTGTCCAGTTTATCTCATGTTGACGGCCTTCATTATTTGTGTTTATTGAAAACAGTACATGGCACTTGCTCTAGTTCTTTTGTAGGCAATGTCTCTCTGGTGTTCTTCCAGACGTAGGAGAATGGATTTTTCAGTTTGGCCATAGTATTGTTTCCCGCAGTCACATGTGATTTTGTACACTCCTGGGAATTGTAGATAGTCGTGAGCTTGTTTGTATCTGCTTAAAATCATCTTAGTTTAGGAAGAGTAGAGAAAGAGGTTTTTATGTTGAACTTTCTTAAAATCCTTCTTAGTTTCGTGTTAAAAAAGTTCAACATAAAAACATATTTCTGTACTCTTCCTAAACTAAGATCGATTTTAAGCAAATACAAACAAGCTCACAACGATCTACAATTCCTAAGAACGTACAAAATTTTCTCTCCCAGTCTCGATTGGTAATTACAATTTATATTTTAATCTGAGAGGTGTATAGTGATATATTACATTATTATTAATAAATTTAGTTTATATACTTAATTAATAATAAATATGTTTGAAATATATTAATTTATATTATTTTATATAAAATAATTTTAATTTCTTATAATTTAAAATAATAATTATTATATATTTAAATTTAATAGTTAGAATTTATTACAACGTATTTTATCATTTCGAAAATATTTTCTATAGCGAAATCAGGAAAGAATTTATTAATTAATTATATTAACTGTTAATATTAACATAATTCCCTATTATTTTCTCTAACTTAGTGAAACAATAATTATCAGTTGTTAATTCCAGTTGATGTATGGCTTGATGACGTTAGTAATTGACATCAGAATATTATTGCTTAGCTGTTGTTACCCTTCTCATTTGACTACAAAATATATAACGATGTGTGACTAATTAGATTAACAGTCACGCTTCCAACCAAAGTACATCCAAATCAAGTATGTGTAACACCACACCACACCGTGTCCTTGATTTGATAACGGAGGGGAAAAAAACGAAGAAAAAAAAGTACTGAATAACTACAACGATATATGTTATGGAGTAAACGGGTTTATTAACAAAGAAATATATGTTTATATATGATGATATGGAGAATCCACAATTATCGGTGAAATCATTGTCGAATAAAACATTAACGACGGTAGATTATGTGTTCGAAATAAGCATCTTGTCTTTCAAGAGAGAGTTTTCGTAGCACATGCGAAGATTCTCTGTCATCTTGGAGGACAAGAGCTGGTATATCAGCTGGACATATTGTATAATTTTATCTCTTAACTCATCAAGGTTTGAATGGGGGGGGGGGGTGCATGGTGGAATACCCATACCCCAAACGAAGGCATCAAGTGATGTAACATTAGCAGAACGTAAAGGGTACGGGTATTCTGTGAACCTCGAAATAAGCCTCCCGAGGAAGTGTTCTAATAAATAGGCTCTACAACCACGTGATGTGTGACAGGTTTCTCTCCTGTTGGGATACCTGTGCACGAAATGGAATTTTTTTTTTTTTTTTTTTTGCACGACACATCCTTTTGTTCTGCCAGCTCCGCATGAACGAAAATAATACTCAACAATAAACGTCTTTTCTTTCAAAGTCAACATCACTGCTACAGCTAAATGTAATGGCATAGCTTCTACACGTGCATTTCTATTAATGTGAATGCAGTCGAACGGCATATCTCGTAGAACGTGTACTGAAAGGGGTGTCGAAGTTCAGTACTATTTTGTTTTTGCGCCATACCATTAGTATTAGAACGATGATGTGAGATCTCTGTACCTATATTTAGTTTAGACAAATTCAGTTTTAGATCGAAGAATGCCATTTTAAATAGCATGGATAGCTGATCCCTCCTCTTATCAGGAATTAATGCCCATACTACAATATAAAGCAATATCCTCATTAATGGATATCTATATAATCCCATAATTTCAAAGAAAAGAGTGAGAAAAGATCATTTCTCGTATATCGAGTTCCAGCTCTTTATGGAGCCCCCTTGCCTCAACGAATCAAAACATTAGGATAATCCTAGAACAAAAAATGACATTAAAGCAACTGATATAGCCACAAGAAAGAACATAAGTTACCTTCATAACTCTGTATGTCTTGTAGTAATAAATAGGAAAATAAAACAATAGCTATTTAATTTCTTTATTTTCAATATTTACAATAATTACATTAACTTTTGCCTTAAAGTACAAGCCATTAGGAAAAAGAAAACCAGGACGTCCTATTCAACGATGACTTCTAAGGCCGGAACAGGCCATGCTAGGCCTAAATCCTTGATACGCATGATGATGATGACATTAACTTCTGTGGCATTCTTCCTATGAAAACCTGTTCATTGACAGCGTGTCTGAGGTCAATTATTTCCAGGTCTGTTTAATTGAGATCAATGTTTGCAGAAGATGACATGCATTTTGAACAGTCAATGGAACAAACGAATTGTTGTCAATGCGTTCCACTTCTTCCTATGATTTGAGATTAAATATTTGTGTACACTACGTCACAAAAGTTAATAATTTTTTTCTACTGGAGTCTCCAGGAAGATGTAATTTACTTGTTTTGGAAGATCCATCTTACACTATAGTAGTTGCAGAAGCCATCGAAATATATATTAACTATAAACGTATTAAAATTTTGGACGGGTGTATATCGACTCTCATTATGAAAACTGGACAGTTTTCATAATGTCCAGATCATCAGAGTTTGTGAATAAACAGACGTCTAAAAGTTTTTAAGGACTAGAACATATTCTCTTTCAATATATTTCAGAGTCATACCCATGGTATGACGTATGTTACTAATCTTGGACAAACACCACACTGGAATTCTCACTATGACTGACTATCTAATAACATAATGTCAATAGACGGATCCTTCTCCTGTATGATATGACTTTGACGTTCCTGTAGAGTTCAATTTCATTATTGCTTCAAGAAGTCGCAGGCACATTTAACTCAATGACCTTCAGAAGTGAGAAAAATCCCGTCTTGCATTCTTTAAATATGCTTTGCACATCTTTCGAGGATATCAAAGAATTCTATTTGTAACGATCGTTCATACAATGTTATTGAGTGTGGTAGGAAGAAAGAGTGCTTGGCCCCTTAAAGCTTCTTCATAGGATGGAGGCCTTTCGCAGATGTAGGCAGTGTTGGTATACGAAGAACTCAGATCGGTGTGACACACTGAAGATGGAGTTGGTGGTGCTTCGGCAGCTGATGGACGTCTTCGATTTCGAAAAGATGAAAACAGGAAGCCTCTAGGCCTACGAGGAGTTGGGATGAGTAGGAATAGAAGGATGAGGAGTAGCATAAGGACGGCAAATAGAAGGCCAATGTAGCTAGCGGCATTGAACGACTGTTGCCTGACATGGAAGGAATAGCCTGAAAAAGAATTGATTCCAACATAGCAAATCAATGTATGAAATAATTGATTTCATTATGAATAGTAAGAAACTGAATTTTTAATGTAAACTTTCCTCACAAAGTCTTTGGTTTGATTACCCAGAACATTTTTTGAGTACATTGATATTATTACATAAATTACAGTTTTATAAATTGTATTTTACTATGGATTTGCTTATATAAGTATATTTATTAAATTTACAAATGTTTAAATTTATATTTATATTAAATATTTATTTAACATATTATCATATAAATGTATTATTTTTATGTTATATTACATATACCATTGATTATTTTTTACTAAAATATAATTTCTTTATATTTTATAATATAGAAATACAGAAGTCGAATAAAAATCTCCATATCGAAGGAATGAAGAGATACGTGTACCCACTAAATTGAAAGATCTGGGTTCGAATTCTATCTAGAATGCGAGTAACAATTATGAGGTTTTCACATTTTAAGTGGCAGATGATTTTTATGATTTTCATTTCATGGTTTTAATGTAGGCTTAAAGTAGCTTCAAAAAAGTGCTACAATTGATCTCTGGCAAGTGGTATTCGGATTATGTAACCCTTCGATCAAGTAATAAAATGCTAAAGGGTAATTTGTGGATGAAATTAAAACAAAAGACAGTGTTGATGGAGTTTTTTTTTTTTCCAGAAAGTCGTCTCACTCATCATTTTAATTAAAGCAGCGTTTCCCAGATTTTTCCTACGACGGAACACTTCACAAACCCTGAAATTTTCACGGAACACCTTGCTTATTTTGTAATGGATTAATAATTAATTATGGCATAATCATAAAGAGTATTAGTACACTTATGTATACGGTGTGGCATGTTGACAAATATAAATTACATTTAAATTAGTTATCAATCACTGGACTAATGAAATCTTGTAGCATATTGTGGTTTCCTCAGGCCAACATCATTAAATTAATTTGTGTTGATTTTCATTGACATATCCCATTCTGATCACCAAAAATTTCGTATATTATTATAAGTACTTACGAGTGAATGCAGACTTTTTCTCCTGTGTGCTGGTAGTTTTCCTCTCCTTTTGTACATCTTGGAGATCGCTTTGTAGGCTGGTGGTGGATGACTCATTATCTGCTGCGTCACAAACACCTTCAATAAGAGATTTCTTAACAACAAAATTAAACAAAGTCCGTTGTCTCTTATTCATATTAAAATTTAAATCTGCAGGTGTATTACTTTTAAAAAATCACGGCACTACGGTTTCGAAACTTTCACCCTACAATACGAACTTGCGAAGGAAGTATTCAGTATTACTAGATTTGAGAACCGGATACAAACTACCTTGATCTTCAATTTTAGTGGAGAAATTTTCTTTATACTTCCTTGCTGATTGGTCACTAACCTTTGCAACACAGATGTTACTTCGTTCAGTTTTGAGAACAGAGGATACGCTGCCCATTGTTGTAATCGGCTTGCAGGCAATTTTTATGACCGGTCATAAACAGCGGTAGTATTTCCTTTCCGGAATTACTTTCATGTTTAAAAATACACGGCTTGGTCACTGACAGCACGGAACACTTATTCACTTTCCACGGAACACCAGTGTTCCGCCGATCACAATTTGGGAAACCCTGACTTAAAGCATGTAGATCGTCCAGGGAACTTATGCAATCACATACTGGCATAGTACACTATACCATCACAGGACTGTTCCACTGTCCTGTGATGGTATTTAATTAGCTTGTTTGTATGAAACCAGGATAGTTGCTGGGACAACCATTCATCTAATGACGATAAAGAGAAAATGAAATGTGGAATGCAAATAAATTCATTTATTCATTTAATAAACGATCCACTTCGCAGTCTGGCTAGAATGTCAATGATTAGTTTATCATGATGTTGTCATGACAAATTGATTTTTATTTATACTTTTAAAGCGAATTACTTGGAGTGCTAACACAGCATCCATCCAATAGGATTCGTACTCTTCATTTCTAGAAAGTATGTAATTATTCGACCATTCTAATATCCGATGATGAAATATTTGTTTAAAAAGCGTTCTTCGAACAAAGAACAGCTTCCGACCAACCAGACTGCACGGTTGCGAGAATCAGGTTGGCGATGGCTGTATGGAGATTGTTCTCATGGACATCACTGGGTGAACTCATCTCCACTGAACATGCTTTTCCCGCTAATTCTTATTGAAGATTCGGACCAGGTATTGTCTTGCATGGGGACAATGTGGCTCAATGAATCAGGACTCTTCCAGCAAGACATCCCATGTCACAGAGCTCGCACTGTGCAAGCACGGTACGAAGAGTATATTCAAGCGTTTTGTGTGCTTCCTCTGCCGTCTAATTCTTCTGATTTGAATCCCATTGAACATTTGTGGGTTCATGAGTGAAGCAGCATTCGCCATGGACTCCCGTGCCTCGTTGTCTTTCAGCACCGGGACGTTTTTCTATTTAGTTGGTCAAGAATACTTCAGGAAACCTTCTGTTGTCTAGCGGAATCAATGCCAAGAAGGTTGCAAGCAGTTTTCTGGAATCCCAACATGCTATTAGGTAAGTGGTCATAATATTTTGGCTCATGAGTGTAGAGTAAATTGTTATTACTAAAATTATCTATTTAGCAAAACAATGGTGAGTATTACTCACACGTAAACAACATTTCTTATTCACAGCTGTCTTTTTTTATATTTTTTTGAGGGGTTATGGGTTTTCTGAACGGTTATTGTTATCTTCTGTGGGGGTTCAAATCTCACTTTAACATAAATGTTTGCGAATGTCATTAGGTAGTACATGATTTTTATTGCTTGAGGTAAAATCATCATATGCCCCAAAAGAATAGAATATAAAATCAAAAAATCAGCTAACACCTATGTTGTTCCCGTATAATGAGTAGGCGGGGCCGTTTACCCTATCTAACTTTTGGAGACTGAATGGGCAGTTCAATCTCCACTGGCAGCCAATCAGAGATAGCTGGCCCAAGGCTATCACTGATTCATCGGTACGCAGTGAAGAAGGCGGCAAGCTAGTGCCGCCATCTCGTGGTCTCTAACCTTAACACAATATTTTTAATGTCTGAAAATAGTGTGGATTCTACGGTCGATTTTCTTGAGTTTACGGGAAGAAAAACCCGAGTTTCCGGGAGAAAAAACCCGCTAGCCCGTTCCAGAGATCGACTAACTCGGGAACCGGCCGAAAAAAGACTTAGAAAAAGTTCCTCTAGTCGGCAACTAGATTTGAACCACCAAATCCTTTCTTCGTGCGGTCAAGCGCTGTAGAGTGCAAACGCCACTTCTACTGAGCTACACAGGCTCCGGAGATTGAACTGCCCACTCAGTCTCCAAAAGTTAGATAGGGTAAATGGCCCCGCTTACTCCCTATACGGGAACAACAGAGGTGTGAGCTGATTTTTAAAAAGAATAGAATATAGAACATAGAAAATCTTTTATGAGAAATTTACAAATGGTTCTATTGTAAGGTTAGTAACCTTGAAATCTAGATTGGATAGGATGTGTTTTTTCTCTTGAAACAAATCGAACCTCACGAGAGTTGGTAACAATTTATCATTGCTGTTAAATATTACATGCAGAAATTTCCAGGTCAAGCTCCCCACTTTATTATTTCTACTGAGCTACACAGGCTCCGGAGATTGAACTGCCCACTCAGTCTCCAAAAGTTAGATAGGGTAAATGGCCCCGCTTACTCCCTATACGGGAACAACAGAGGTGTGAGCTGATTTTTAAAAAGAATAGAATATAGAACATAGAAAATCTTTTATGAGAAATTTACAAATGGTTCTATTGTAAGGTTAGTAACCTTGAAATCTAGATTGGATAGGATGTGTTTTTTCTCTTGAAACAAATCGAACCTCACGAGAGTTGGTAACAATTTATCATTGCTGTTAAATATTACATGCAGAAATTTCCAGGTCAAGCTCCCCACTTTATTATTATGGATACCCACGCTACTCAACAACTTACCAAAAATTTAAAACGCATAGATAACCACTAACTACAGAACATTAAAACACGAACTGTGAAAAATATATCAACAAAGTTAATATATACCATTAACACTAATGTATACATCACAAATCACCAGCATCCAATGCCTATATCCCATCCATAAACAGTAACAACAACATAAATAGTGAAGGCTCATCCAACTCTCTTCATAAAAGCTAACCCAAGCTTCGAAGTACGTGGGATTAATCTGCCTCATTCATCTACACGTAATCCACATAATCAAAGACTGCAGATTATGTAACAAAACAGTCAGTAAGGTGTATAACAATAATGAAGATATTGATGACATTATTCAGATAAGCTCTGCAAAGCTTCGAGGAAGAAGCCACCCAAAGACACAAGTAAATATTATAATCGATTTAATAAAAAACGAATCACTGTAAATATGAATGTGAAAAAAGATGTAAAACACATTGTTAATATCATTATTTATGCACTTTAAATAAGATATTTTCCAAGCATTCTGTACTGAAAAAAAATATATAGATAGATAATTGTAATGTATCCTGTGTAACTGAACTATAAATTATTATAAACTATTACTAAAATCGTTATTACTACATAACACACGAATTGTTGTACTTATGACTTGCGCACTGTACAAAGTATGCAATAAATTGGAATCTGAATTGAACCACAAGTGAAAAAGTGTAGTATTATCTCCTTAAAGTCCTTAAAAGGACTGGCTAGATGGGCGAAGCAAGAATGCTTTTCATCTTCCCCGTTATCTGTAGAGGACAGTATAAGGATAGGGTGTTATTGAGCTATACAAAGCTCTGATCATGGCAGGAGGGTAACAGCAATAGCCGAGCCTCAGTTAGAACTTCATTGGCTACAGCATTGCCATCCATTACCCTCCCTGGATACCCATTTTAATCGCCTCGTACGACTTGCATAAGCTACATTGGGGCTATTCTTATCCCGGCCACCACACGGGAAGTAGTATAATCTCTTAAACTATATGTAATTATATTAAACTGTATGTATTATATAAATTGTATGTGTATGAATATAATTTATTTGACAGATAATAAAGTATTATTTGACATTGAAAAAAAATATTAATATTATTTAGAAATGTATTACTTGTGATATGGTTATCAAAAATTCTAATTATGGAGCAAGAAACAGTAATATAAACACTGGAAATATCATGTTACATGTTTTAAATATGCGTCGTACTCAATAAGGCTCTGTTCTGTATGATTTCTTCCCAAAAATGATGACCAAAAATCAAGTTTGCATTGCAAAAATATATTAACAAAAAAAAATACTAATTATAATAAAATAAAAATATAAATAAATATAATATACAAATAAATGAATAATATAATTAATAAAAATAATAAAGAAAGAATGGAATTCTAGTAAACAAATTATATAATTAGCCTTAATAACATAGGAGTAATTTTTCTCTTTTTTTTTTCAAGAGAAAAAATTCTATTAGCGTCTCATTAATTACAAGGAAATGTTACGATCTCATTCAGTCTGTTTTTGTGACTGTTAGTACTTTCTCTGCACAAATTCAATTTGCAGATTTTCAAAATAAATATTAATCTGCTTTAATTAACGGTCGACTGACCGTTTCGTTCAGTTGACCGAAACGGTCCACATCCCGTTAACGCTCTCCCCTGCCCCAGTTTCCCCATTATCCCCTTCTCCCCCCCCTTATGTGCGCCCCTAAACACAATAGTATATATATATATATATATATATATATATATATATATATATATATATATTATTATTAACACAAAACCCGGGTTTCCAAATTTATTTTTCCCACGTCAACCCCCCCCCCCCCCCTTGTTATAAACAACCTTCAGCAGGATCATGAAATTGGAAGACGTCCCAGTATTCAAACAAGGTATGTACAAAATTTTTCCAGCTCTTTTATTCTGCCATAATTGCCTTCTATATCCACCCATAATGCCCTACAAAATATATATGGCCATGGAAACCCATGCTCTTCAACTCCGGACACACAGTTGTAGTAGTGGGTTTGCTTGCATAGGCATTTCAGAACTCTCGGTAGAGAGTGTTTCAACCGACATTTTTTATGAAGAGCTTTTTCTACCAAAAAAGCTCTTCGAATCATCACTGCAATTATGCAATGTAAACCAATTATTACGCACATCAATGCAAAGTCGTATTTAAGTTGTAAGTTAGTAGTTAGTTGCTTCAAGTTTTTTTTTTTTTTTCGGTATTACTTTCTGAAATAAATTTTATTTAGTTGTGATTACTAACTTCAAATCATACTTGAATATTTAGGTATGTTCTGAGGAAAATACCTGCGTATTGTCTTAATTAGCAAAACATACTTGGTTATACATATGTACTTAGGTAAGTAAGAATTGTGTATTGCTGTTCTTGTATCCTTACCATTACAATAGGCACGCCCAGTGGTTGATTCATCACTTAGATCGCCACAGTTGTTATGCCCATTGCATAGTAATGCCTTAGAGATACAGGCGCCGTTATCACAGTAAAAGCTGGTTTCGTCGATGCAGGTTCCATTCTCACCTTGAAGAATACAGAAATCATTATTTATCAATAGCGCAACGTATATAACAGATCAAAAAACAATTTCATACTCCCATTTCTAATATATTTTTTGTAAATAAATATTCGAAAACCTATAATTAGAGGAAATCCCTATCATCATAAACAATTGTGCTTGTTATCTAACGTCATCCATTGACGTTAGTATTGCAATGATTTTCTCAAAAATAACTGTCAGAAATAGAAAGGGCGGTACTGGAACGGAAGTTTCACCATCAACCCCGCGGGTGACGTACAGTACTTATGACAATGACAATAAACAAATGATCAAGGACATCACATATTCTTAAAAACATGCTATCTCCAATATACCGATCTAAAGTTTATTCTCATATGAATACACTGAAAAGTGTTTTTCAAATTATCTTTAGTATTTAAAAAATATATATAAATAAATGAAACGCGAACACATGTAGAAGTCAAATTATTGTTGTTGGCTCAGCTATTTTTATAATCTATGAGTAATTATAGGAATCATTTTTGTTGTTTTCATTTATTTAATTTGATTGTTTGTTTTTTAAACTTGTACTTCAAACGGGAAACAAAACTTGGTTTTGCGCATGATCAGTGAAGACAATTCTAAATTGCAATCGTTTTTCTTATTATTAAATATAATATCATAAAAATATAATATAATATCACAAAACTCAAATAAATCTCTCATAATTCAACAAAAGCTTTTCTTTTCTTTTTCATTTAAATTTATTTTATTTTATTTTAGTATATTAAATAAAATACTTGTAATAATTATTTTAAATGAATTACGTGCTGAATTACAAAACAAACACCATTGACAGCAGAATATCACTGGGTTTCGAAATATGACGAAAAATAAATGAGCAGCGACTGCGCATAAAAGCACGCATAATAGTGACTGCGCGCAATTCAGAATAATCAGCATTACCCCTAAATGTATTCCGTCATTATTATTATTATTTATTTATTTATTATGGTCATGTCCGCAGACTCATCGCGAATCTACTAATGTGTATATTAACAATGCTAATTTTCCGAACTCTGTAATTCCAATCTTTGAGTTTCTTATTCGGTTTTAAAACAATGTGGGATCTAATATCCCCTTAATTTAATTAATGTTAATTTTGTTTGTCAATCTAGCCTTGCAATTTACGCGTACATGAATGTTTTCTGTTATTTATAAATAAAATGGCTATACATATAAATTAAATGCTGAAATAATACATTTTATCGAGAATCAAATCTAAACAACGTATATGTCATGTTTAAATAAGTAAAAATCCCAATGAAATATAGTGTGAATAATTGCTAACGTTATAAATTCAGTTTTGTTCTGGTAAAGGTTTATTTACTTTAATGTGATAGTTAATTCTTTTTAAATCAAGAAAATAAATAAAATGATAGTTCTTATTTTTAACTAATCTTAACAATATTTTTAAGATAAACTTAGAGTTTTTAGAATGTCTTCATAAACCATTTTATTTTTTACATAAAAACTAGTATAATAAAATAGAAAAAGATGTGAAAAGCACAAAGAAACAATGTTCTTTGATTATACATGCAATAATATTTGTTTTTCATTAAATTTGATTTCGATACTTAATTTCAAATTAATTCGGAATTATTATTTCTGAATTATTACCGTATTTGAATAATCTTTTTTGTTATTATTTTATTATATTATGGTGATCACCATTGTCCTAAATTCTTTTGCTGTGATGTAATTATAATGTTATCATCTTCTACTCTTCCTATGCTTTTCTTCACCATTATTCCAAAATTGCTGAGTTAATCCTATGAGTATAGAATATTTCGTATGTAAATTACGTGTTCTCCTGGCTGGTCTGCCTGTTTTTTTCGAATGAAAAATAATTCGACTTTTTGGGAAAAGAAAACCCTTCCATCAGCTCTACTTTAATAGGGAATAAAGCTTTTTCGCATCCTAGAATTGGAGTTCAGGTTCCCAGTCACGTTTTTTATTTTATTGATTTTTTGGTTCTGTTGGTGTTTTTTTTTTTTTTTTTTTTTGTGAAATTTGGCTGCCCAAATTTCACAAATAATAAAAAAAAAAGCCAATCAATTTCCTGTGGAGAATGAAGCAGCATTAGGGGATTTTTTAAATTCATTTATTTATAGAGAACTTATTTTTTCACTGTTCTTTTTTATATTTATTAATCCATCTTCCATTCATTTTTTCCAATCATTGTTAAAAAGTTTCTTCCTTTTTTTTTTTTAATATTTTTTTTTGTGCTTCAGTTACCAAACTTCCCACCTCAACTCCTATGATCTTTATAGCAAAACGTCTGTCTTAGCCTAGTGCTCAAATAGCTACCCTATCCCTAACTGTTTCGAAGAAGTCATTTTCCACACCAGGGTTTAGGATCATGAGATGATCGGAGTTTTCTCCTGTACTCTTTCACCCGATGTTTTGCAATCATCGGCAACCACGAGTGCATCGACGAACTGTAATAGGAAAAACCGACTACCCACCAATTTCGCAAAACTAGTTACAACTAAAATATTTCTGAATACTTCCTCTAAAGAGTAAACAGTTGTTTAGAAGAACTGTTTTGAGGTACTATTTGGAATATAAGTCACATGAGGTAGTTGTCAATATTCATATGTCCGTCCTATCAATGTAAGAAAAGGTGATAGAAACGTAATAACATTCTGGATGTTTTAGAATCGCTGTTGGTCAAATCGAGGAGTTCCATGTATCAACTTTGAGTCAATTTATTTAGTCCATTGAAATCTGAAGCACAGTTGCGACGCTAACTTTTTCCCTTAGGATTATGTATTTGGAGCAGGACATTCTCTGATGAGCGATTGTTTCTCCAGTCTGTCAACCAGCAATTTTGCTAATTTTTTTGAAATTTTTTATTTTGAAATCTTCATCTGAGATTTTCGTAAAAATCATCTGATGATAGTTCCATGACATCGTTCTTGTGACTCTTTTTTTTTTTTTTTATTTGACTTACAGTAGTAATCTCTATTAGAAAATTCTCCTCTGCACATTATGGGTATTTTCTGTACTTCCACAGAGGAAGTTGACTCCTTAGGAGGCTTCTTTTGCTTCCTTTTAACGCACCTTTGGGTAACAAAAGATTTGATTCTAATACGATAAACTGGATATGATAAAGACCTTCTTTAGACCACTGCGTTTATAATATGTTCTGATTACTGCTTGAACATATAAGGACAATAATAGGAAGCCTACTTCCAAACGAATCAATGCCGAAACTCATTAAGTACATTTTGATTTTCACTACTTCAAAGGAGATACTTTTCGAAGAAATTCTCATGCAACAAAAATGAGCATTTCTAGAGATGTATCGAAGTTTGTCAGTTGAAGGGATTTATTGTAGTTTTAATTGCTCTAAAGACGTAGTTGGTAGAAAAATTTATGCTGCAAAGATATTTGAAAGTAAAACTACTACTTAAAACTCACTCATAAACTAGTATGCTGTTAATAATGTAGGAATTCAACCCTGTCTGGATTTATACGCTTGATACTACACGTATAGCATTATTAAGAGTACACACATACACCAATGCAGTTTTGTTTTAATAGCGATTAAACCAATTTTATACATTCGTTTTGTGTTTAATTGGTCTCAACTTCGAATTTATTTACAACACAGATGCTATTTTTTTTTTAAATTTTGTCTGACTGGCATTTAGTTTTATGAAATTCATCGTCATAATCATCAAATTCCTGCCATGTACCCTTAAGGGGTGTACAGGATATGATACTACTACATGAAAAATTTACATCATTACTAACTTTCTATCTACAATTTTCCTCCGAATCCGTCTGTTACTTGTCAAGACTCCAACATTATCAGATCTTATATTTCTATCTTCTAAGGCACTTTTACTGTATCAATCGACCTACATCTTGGTCATTTTCGGGGTGGTTTTTCTGCCAACCTGGCAGAGAACACTTGTTTTGCTAGTCTTTCGTTGCCCATTCTGTTTAAGTGACTGACCATACCACCTGAGATTAGCTCTGCTAACGCATTCCTGGATGCTGACAATGTCAAGTTCTTTCCTAATATCCTTGTTTTTAATATGATATTGTCATTTATCCCATCTGTTCACGCTCATAATCTTTCTCAGGACTCTCATATCTGCAGTGTCTAGTCTTTGGTCAAGTGTTTTACTTGTGACCCAGCTCTCAGATCCATAAATTAAAACTGGTTTGAACACTGTCTTATATACAGCTAATTTAGTGTTCTGACTAATTGCTTTCTTATTCCATATGAATTTATTCAATTGACTTCCCACCATACCAGCTTTGTTGATTCTGTTGTCTATTTCCATATTTAATTTACCATGTTCACTAAAAATCGTGCCTAAGTAGCTGAAATGTTTTACTTGTTCTATTGGTTCTCCATTCACAATGCAGTTGACATTTTCAATGATTCTGCCTATTTTCATTGTCTTTGCCTTGTTATTGCTGACCTTCATACCATATCTATTACAACAGTTATTCAATTTAGTCAGAGAATCTTGCAGACTTCTAGCGGATTTATTTAAAAGTATAACATCGTCTGATAAAGCAAAGAACTGACATTAACATCTCCAATTTTGATATCATGTTTAATACCACTTTTCTTCATAATGTGATCCATATAGATAATGAATAACAGAGGGGATAATGTACATCCTTGTTTTTATAAAATTACAGTATTTATTTCACTCTAGGAATGCCTTACCTTTCTTTTTAAATATTTCAAATATCTAGCTTAACAGTATAAGTGAGTTTCATTAGACACTGATGGAAAGGGGGGGGGGATAAAACTGATTGTATTTGCCTTTTCCTAATTTGACCTTCGTGTTTCTACATATGTATCTGCACGTGCAAGTGGCCTAACGGTTTCAACATACCGATATTTTCTCATTCTAGATGACTGAAGAGAAACACATGCAGATAAGGTTAGGGACATTTCTTAGAATACAAGCATCTTATTACACTTCGTTTTACTTATAAGGTCAGCGGTGTTTTCGTACAATTTCTTTCTCTTAGCAAAATTTACACACTGTCAGTTTTAAGTACGCTCTATCACCTGTGAGTCCTGCGAATGTAGCAACATTGTTTCCTCCCCCCTTTGCTTCCCCTATGGCATCAGTCAAGGTTTTTCGTAGTACAGTAGTTGGTTGCGATATCTAATATAACTTCGTGTACTCACCACTAGAGACCCTTTTTATCTTTTATCTTCTGTTTAGTAAATAATGAAGCTACGGTACATGAAGAATATTTAAGATATCAGTTCGTAAAGAGGTCCCATTATTCTTTCTTGTATTGACGTCAAAGATAGGGGAAAAAGTGTCAGTGATAGGAGACATTTAATTCAATAAAGTCTAACAAAAATGTGTCGTACAGTCTTTCAAGTGGGTAGTTAATTTTAAATGGTTTAGATTAAATAGAATTCTGTCACGTACTAATGATGGCGAAAGTTCACATCCATAATAAACTCCTTCACTGTGGGAAAGTTCTTTTTTTATAACTAAATGTTTTGTACATATGTCTATAAATATTATTCGATACATTAATTCTCAATATTACCAGATTTATCAAAATGAATTAATATTTTTTCGATGCATTCTATCATTTTCCTAAAACGAGTTTAGAAATTTATTATTTATTTAAATTTATGAACACATTCTGGTCCGAGTAGTTGTCAAACTCCTTTCCAAACAACAGTTTGTGGGTTCAAATCCCGGATGGATGAACTACCATGTCCTTGACTTCCTTTAAGTGAAAAATGAATTTCGTAGCCCAATATTTTCACACTTATTGGAGGGCTGAAAGGAACCTACGTAGTTCAGTCGGAATAGACGAAGCCCTCTGGATGGAAAAACCTGGGTTCGATTCTCGTCCGTGACGTGAGGAATTTATCTGGTCTCTTTTGATTGAAGGTGAGTTAGCTGGTCTCATATGGAAGTAGAGGGTTTTTACACCTGAAAACACGGGTTTTTCGTCCCTCAGAACAGGCAAACCGGTCTGTGAACACACGCTGCTAGAGCCAAAATACATTTCCCCTGCCCCCCCCCCCATCCCAACGGCAGGCTCGGCGAGTGGTCGGTTGGCGGGTTATAGTACAAAGTCGCATCAATGTAACATGCCTATCCTGTATTGGAAGCGGGTTAAACGAAAGGAGAAGAAGAATTGGAGTGCTGAAGTAATTTGAAAAAGTCTCACGTTTGGTCACTAGATTAAGACTTCCGTTTATGTTAAAGAATTAATAAAAATATAAAATAATAAAAAAATAAAAATGCAATTTAAAAAATCTTTAGTCCACTAGACAAACTTTCCTGTGTTCAAGTTTGCATCACGAATTTTTTTTTTTTTTTAAGTTTTCTCTCTGTTCTCAAAAAATCGTTGGCAATAATAATGTTGAGTTTGTTTAGAATATTATTTTCTCATTCAACAACATATATATATATATATATATATATCAATCGAACATGCAATATATTGATAATCGTGCAAAATCACGTTTTATTCGAGACTACCGAGATTTTCTATCCAATCTAAAGCACGTCAGATCACGTGCTTGTCAATATCGATTCATCAGTCTCAAATGAATAGTATAAGATGTGCGATGTCACCAGATCTCACCGATACGAGTACCACCTGGAGGCATGAAA
Organism: Typopeltis vanoorti; assembly: GCF_054136105.1. Classification (NCBI taxonomy): domain Eukaryota; kingdom Metazoa; phylum Arthropoda; class Arachnida; order Uropygi; family Thelyphonidae; genus Typopeltis; species Typopeltis vanoorti. Next base: position 129,360,062 of record NC_143557.1, read on the forward strand.
TGATATACAGTAATCCCTCGATCAGTGCGTTTTCGATTAGTGCATCATTTTTTCGATATCCAAATTCGATTAGCGCGCCTATATACATCTTAAAAATAAATGTTACAGATTTTAAAAATTTTCTATCTGTACATTTTTATGGATAGCTATTTATAAAAAATCACTCACCAGAATGAAATAATTCAGTTACCCATTTAAAACATTTTGCAAAGTTATTTTTAATGGCCTACTACACTACTTCCATGTACACTATGTATACTAAATTACAAAATTTACCGCCAATATTTATGTCGTCTGCTATAGTACGCCCGCAGATTCGAGACCTTTCGACACTTCTGCGCATGTCACAAAAAGGAGAATACATTCCGATAATATGGGATGAATTGTTTATTATCACACATCGGAAAATTAACTTCTCCTTTATGATCATTGTAGTTTTTAAAGGGGTAACTATTTTGCTTTATAACAGTTGGGAAATTTTATCTATAAAGCACGTGATTTCGTGTTGGCGATCGATTCGTACGTCGTCCGCGCGGTTAGCCTAGGGGCTTTGCGCTTCGCAACCATATGCCTGGGGAAGGAGTGTCCTGGGTTCGATTCCCGTCGCCGACGTGAGGAGCTTAAGGATCTTTCTCAGCCATAGCCAAGTTAGCCGGTCTTAGGCGTGGACTGCAGGGTTTTTCCCCTAGTTCATCTAGGGTTTTTCATCCCACAAGCAGGCAAAAACCGGCCCCATGAACACACACGGATCTACAGCCATAAATATTTAATCCCCGTTGAGGGGGCTTGCCCCAATAGGGACGAGGGAGAAGGGGGAGGAAACTCCATATGAATAATAATAATAAAAAAAAAAACTCGTACGTCCTTCATTTCTTTCTCCCCTTCAGCAGGAATCGACTATTCTTGGCACCAAGACAAGCGAAGCTGTACAAAAGTGTGGGCGTACTATAATTACATAGTGCTTTGATGGTCGTATCTCGTGCCTCCTTTGCATTGTTATATGAGTGTGTTTTCCTTACATTTTTTATTTTAAAGTATTTTGCCAAGCTTTAATCATGAGTAAAAGAATTAGTGAGCAAAAACGTGGATGTGTGAAAAAGATTCGATGATGAAGAGAGAAGCAGTAAAATTTGCAGAAGAGTAGAAGAGACAATGGGGCCATACTGTCGGTTGTATGAAAAAAAGAAACAAAATGTCAACAAACTAAACTACGCTAGCTCAATTCTTTGTTAAGAAGTAGAATAATAAAATTTATATCCTGAATATGTTTTATTGTCTTTCAGCTTCATGGTTTTCCTTTAACTAGGCCCTGAGACATATCCTAATTCTTTTATAAAAAAATTAAGGTTCAAAAAAGAAATTTGAGGAACGAATAATACTGTTTCCCATACGTTATTATGTAATATATATATATATATATATTCGATTAGTGCGTTTTCGATTAATGCGGCTGTTTTAAAGAATGCATTAGGCGCACTAATCAAGGGATTCCTGTGTTGTGAAACAGCTATACTTGAAAATAAATTTCAAATCAATTTCAAGTTCATGAGAAGTTTATTATCAGAACGAAAAGTATTAAAATGTGGTCTGTTAATTAAATTTTATTAAGATCCTTTTCACATTTGTCAAGATCAAAATATTTTGCAATTATTGAGTAATCTGTATTGTTAATGGACTATACTAATAATGTACAAACCAATACTAATTGTTTTTGAATAATATTGATATGCTTGTAGAAAACTTATCTCTAAATAAATAATTACGGTAGATAACGAAATAAATAATTTAATTAGTTTTAAATTTTCAAGTAATATCTGAAAATTATATAAATTTTCATTTTTTCTATACACACCTCTAACAGTTTAAAAGTAGTTTGACTTAATAATATTGTCGTCAGAACATGGAATTGTTTTTCCCGTGTGGTTGCCGGGATAAGAATGGTGCCGTCGTAAATTCATCCGTGTCGTAAAAGGCGACTAAAATGGACGCAGAGATTCGAGTGTTTTGCTCTCTCGGTCTTCCGGAATTTCGCTCCCAGTGAGGGGGGAGGGGGGGGGGGGGCTTAGATTTCGGGAGGTTTTGCCTGGGAGTGCATATTTTGAGTCTCCGGGGAGCGTGTCCTCCGGCACGGCCCGCTGAGGGGCTTTGTCGGTGGATGCTTTTCCCTGGAATTTGAGCGGTTCTGCTCGGCGGTGGGGGGTGCCCCATCACCGAGTGGAGCCAACGCTGAGTTGGACGGTCTTTCAGCCACTATGGAGTGGTCTACAGATCGTCCTAATTTTTACTTAAAAAAAGCACCAATGTAGCTCATGCATGTCGTACGAGGCGACTAAAATTGGTACCCAGGGTGGGTAATGGATGGCAATGTTGTAGCCAATGAAGTTATAACTAAGGATCGGCTATTGCTGTTACCCTCCTGCCATGATCAGAGTTTTATAGCTCAATAACACCTTATCCTTACACTGTCCTCTACCGGCAACGGGGAATATGAAAAGCATTCTTGCTTCGCCCCTTTAAGCCAGTCCTTATAAGGACTATAAAATAAAAAAAAAATGGAATTGCTTTTAGTTGTTGCTAGGTTATCCATATAGACTACTTATTCTAATTCCCTTTGCTAGATAATCATTATCTCTAAACAAGTAATTAACTAACGATTAGATCTGAAAAATCATACTATTTATAATCAGTTACATGACACACTGTTAATTTTAAATGATTAATGCATGCAAGTAAATTTAGCTATTTTTGCCAAGAGTGTTGTTATTTATTATTAAACGAAAAAAAATGTCATTCATAAGCAAATGACGAAACCTAATTAATAGAACAGCTCTAAGCATATCTTCCTTTGTTCAACTAATTTCATACCTCAAAAAACATAACAAACGTTACAGTTTTTTCTTTTTTGAAAGAGAAAACTGTAACGGCGGTAGATAATTACAATATAGAATACGTTAAAAAACTTTAACGTATTCCATATGCGGATAATTTTATTTTCAAACGCATTCTTGGCAAAGGCTGGATATCGCTCTTTTTTCGATAAAATCATTATCATCACATATTTTTGCTAAAAGTGAATACAGATCTCATTTACACTTAAATATCCATCCACAATCAGATATTTAATTAAAGAGAAATATGAATATGCAAAATTCTGTGTGTGTGTGTGTGTGTGTGTGTGTGTGTGTGTGTGTGTGTGTGTGTGTGTGTATAGTTTTATGAAGAATATATATATATACACACAAACAAACCAAAAAAAAAAACAGGAAAGTAAATCCCCCATATGTGCCGAATGGTTAATAAAGAATAGAAATTGCAAATAAAAAATGGAAACAGAAACCAAGTCAAATTTTTTTATTTGTTTTATAGCTGTTTCTAGCTAAAATTTTATCTCGCTCCAACACACCATACTGTTCAATAAATAAACAAAGTATAAAATTAATTTCTTGTCCTAATAAGCCAGATGGATGGGAATCAATCGACCGTTAGATGCGGTGATTGATTGATACAATCCAGTAAATACCCTTGGAGGGTAATGGGTGGCAATGCTGTAGCCAGTGAAGTTCTAACTGAGGCTCGGCTATTACTGTTACCCTCCTGCCATGATCAGAGCTTTAATTGCTCAATAACACCTTATCCCTACACTGTTCTCTACAGATAACGGGGAAGATGAAAAGCATTCTTGCTTCGCCCCTTTAAGCCAGTCCTTATAAGGGCTATAATAAGCCCGATTCATCGTAAAGTCAGAAAAGGCTTGATGATTCAGGTCTCATCACTCCACTACTCCAACAGAAATAATCAACATTATATCCAACTAGGGGGACTCCCCTCCCCGAGTTCCTGGCTGGTAGACTCGAATTTTGAAGACTCGACACTCAGGGTAGCAGCTCCTGAGTTTCAAAACGTTTCAAATAATTTAACAAAAAACGTAACCCATAAACGTTACATAAAAGGGCTTATCATTTTATATCTATAGGGTAGATTGAAGAATAAAAAAAGTCTCCTGGTCCTGACGACAGCACCAATAGAATAATAATATTACTCCCAAGGAAGGCTATAATTCATCTAGCTAATATAACCAATTCCATATTAAGATTCCAGTACTTTCCCACAGCTTGGAAAACTGCTAACATCATTCCTCTGAAAAAGCCTGGTAATAACCCACAACTCCCCCAAAGCTACAGGCCCATCAGTCTTCTTTCCTGCCTCGGCAAAGTAACAGAAAAAGTCATCCTTATAAGGCTACAACTAGCAGTGGACAAACATAAAATAATCCCAAATGAGCAATTTGGTTTTCGCAAAGCTCACAGCACAGTGCAACAAATTCACCGATTAACAGAACATCATCCATGATTTCGACTGGCACCTCCACACTGCTGCTGTGTTCTTGGACGTGGTCAAGGCCTTTGGTTAGGCTTGGCCTCAAGGCCTTATCTTCAAACTTATTGAAAACAACATCCGAATTAAGCTAATAAAATTTATTAACTCATACCTCAGCGAAAGATACATGCAAGAAAAGCTTAACGGAATTGCTTCATCAAGGGGCGCAAAATTTTAGCTGGTGTACCTCAAGGTCCCCTTCTGGCCCCACTACGGTTCACAATTTACGTATCAGACATCCCTCTAAATTCAAGATTTAGAGGGATGTCTGAATTTATTAGAGGGAATTAAAAAATACGTCGTCGGCCTTTATGCCGACGACACCGCTATTCTAGCAAGGTCTCTGAGCCCTCGCCTGGCAATCAGTAGACTCCAAGGAAGTATCAACAAACTGGAAAAATGGTTCGCCAACTGGAGGATTCAAGTAAATTTCCTCAAACGCTCAGCTATGCTGTTCTCTAGAAGAAAGGTCTGCATTCAAGAAGACATCGTGCTCTCTGGTCAAAAGATCCCATGGCAATCACATACCAAATATCTTGGGGTACTACTGGACAAAAAACTCCTTTTTAACAATCATATCAAACTCATTGGCTCCAAGATATCCAAAGTAATAGCTCAACTCTATCCAATGGTCAACCGCAAGAGTAAATTGAACTTACAAAATAAATTACTACTTTACCAGATGGTTATGCGTCCAGTCATTACCTATGCCTCACCAGCATGGAGTCACACTTCACGATTAAACATTTCAAAACTACAAAGAATCCAAAATAAATGCCTTAGGATGATTCTGGACGCCCCTTGGTTTATCAGAAATTCACAGATTCATCGAGAAACCGGCATTCCATACATCTCCTCCCTTCTCCACGATCTCGCAGAAAAATTCTTCGTCAAGTTCACATTCAAACCCGCTGATCATACAAGCTGTCAATTACAACGAAACAGAGTACTACAAATACAAAAGACCGAAGACTATTCTACTCCCAACTGACCATCGCTAACACAACTGCCCCAGAGGGCGAGCTTAAAGCTCTCAAAACTCCTTTTCCAAAATATCTTCCTTTACAGACAAAGGGGAATATGAAAAGCATTTTTGCTTCACCCATCATGACAGTAGCGTTATACGTAATAAGCCAGAATTTCTTAGCTTTATAAAAAAATGATACGTTGATCTACGTAAATAAGTGAGTGATAAAATATGCATACTTTGTGACATCTGTTTCGAACTGTTGGTTATCGTCATAGACCAGGAAGAAACCCGGAGAGTAAAGTATCTGAATAACAAAGCAATCCAATCTCAGAAAGTTCCATCATAAACTTTTTTTTAATTTCTTTGTATATTTGGTTATGAAATTTGACTGGATCGTAGATCCCCATTGTATTGCAAATTGAAGCATTCGTTTCAGCTATATATTCCTATTTCATTTATAATTACGCAAATGTTCTTAATTAACACATATGCACACGTTTATGAGTGATGAAAAATTTTCTTTCCACACACACACACACACAGAGATTGTTATCTCTTGTTTTGAAGAATAATGCACTTTCTCTATACTAAGTGAAGATGCTTCTAACTAACCATATACACTGCTTGTAAAAAAGTCAGACCCCCCGCCATGAGGTGCATCGTGTCATGCAACGAGTCAGTCACTTTAGGCAGTATAAATTAAAGGAATATGATGCTTCCAAGTCAGTGCAACTGTGTCCGGGTGAAATGGCTACGAGAAGGAAACTGACGGAGTTAGACGTCTGATAGAATGCCATATTGAAAACCTATCTGTCCAGTAAGCTATTGACAAATTTGGCCATCTCGGGTCAACAATCAGTGATAATGGAAGCTCAGCGATCAACTGCTAGTGCTACCATGAGTAAATGATCCATGTCCTATTCCCCGTGCATTGTGTGTTCTTCCCTCGAACATATAATATCCGCTGTTTGTTTCTCTCGATAAGCTTATACTTTTTAGTCAAAACGTTCACAATGATAATTTCGAATCTCAATTTAATGCTGATTAGGACTAGCAGGTGAATGTATTAGTCTATGGATACAGTGTTATTTTGTAAAAAACTGATTGTTTAAAAAGAAAAAAACACCTTCTACTGCTGTCTAGATTAGGTAACTAATCTTCCACGTGATCTCACCTGTTTCTCTCGCGAGAACCACGTGAGATCACGAATAAAAATCAACACTAACATGACGAGCAAATCTACACAAATGGCCCCGAGTTCCCGGCGTCCCTTAAATGGTATAGGGGTGCGAAGAATCTGGAGCTCAAAACGGTTCGTTCACTAAAACTAGGAACTTGGAATGTCAGAACACTGTACGAAGCAGGTAAGCTAAGAAATGCTATTCAGGAAATGAAAAGACTTGAAATTGAGATTTTAGGAATGAGTGAAGTTAGGTGGCCAGGATCAGGCAAAACTCAAGTTAATGACATGACAAAGTACCACACCGGAAGTAGTGAAAACAACCATCAAAATGGAGTTGGAATAATATTAAGCAAAGACGCCAATAAGTCACTGTTGAGCTTCATCCCCTACTCAAATAGGATGATGTTATTAAAACTAAAAGGTCAACCACTAGATATTAATCTTATACAGGTCTATGCTCCTACTGCTGACAAGAGTAATACCGAGATCGAAGAATTTTATGACCAATTAAAAGAACTAATGAAAAACACAAAAAAACATGATATTAACATTGTCATGGGTGATTTCAATGCTAAAGTTGGGAAAGGTAGAAGTGGAGATATACTTGGCGAACATGGACTGGGAACAAGAAATGAGAGAGGAGACCGTCTTATTCAATTCTGCCAAGAAGAGGAGCTAATAGTCACACACATATGGTTTAAGCTACCATCCCGAAGGCTATATACGTAGCGATCACCACAAGATAATAATACAAATATAGTCAGAAACAAAATTTATTACTCGCTAATTAATCAACGATTTCGAAGTTCCATAAAGAGCACAAAAACCTATCCTAGTGCGGATATTGCTTCTGATCATAATCTAGTGGTGACAGTGTTAAAAAATTAGACTGAAAGCTATACTTCAGAAACATCAACAAAAAAGGTTTAATTTAGGAAAGTTAAAAAACCCAGAGATAAGAAACAAATTGAGTCAAGATCTGAATCAAGAGATAGCACTTATCAAGGATGATGACGTCATGAGGGTTGATGAATCATGGGACAAATTAAAATCTGTCTTCATAGAGAAATGTTCCAATACCTTGTGTCCTGATAGAGCAGTAAAAAAGAAAGATTGGATAACTGACGAAATTCTTTCTTTCATGGATCAACGCAGATCATATAAAAATCACAGTCCAGCAAAATATAAAGAGGTTCAAGAAATGATTAAAGGCAAGATCAAAGAAGCAAAAGAAATCTGGATTAATGAAAAATGTAGAGAAATTGAAATTCTACAAGAAAAGCATGACAGTTTTAATCTACACAACAAGCTGAAAGAGACCTCAGGTATATTTAAGAAAAAACAACTATGTGTCCTTCGAAACAAAAAGGGAGAAATAATATCCGAAAAAGATGACAAAATACAAGAATGGATGAAATGTGTAGAAGAACTCTTTTCTGATAACAGAACCCAGAAAATACTTATGAACAAATGGACGGTCCATGCATTCTAAGATCAGAGGTAGAATGTGCGCTGAACTCGGCTAAAAATGGTAAAGCCTTAGGCCCTGATAGAATACCAGCAGAAATAGCCAAGTTATTAGAAGGTGGCAACATTGTTATATTAGTAAAGCTATTTAATAAGGTCTGCAATACAGGCATATTCCCACAAGACTGGTTACAGTCGACCTTCATCATACTACCTAAAAAAGCAAATGCGAAAACTTGTAATGACTATAGAATGATCAGCCTAATGAGTCATGTTCTCAAAATGTTCCTGAAAATAATTCAAAAACGAAGATACAGAAAATGTGAAGACACCATCAGTGATACCCAGTTTGGCTTCAGAAACGGTTTGGGAACAAGAGAGGCTTTTTTCTGCTTTCAAATCTTAATCGAAAAATGTATTGATCAAAATAAGGAAGTATTCATTTGCTTCATTGACTTTGAGAAAGCATTTGATAAAGTCCAGCATACTAAAATGATTGCACTATTAAAGAGAATTGGATTAGATGGTAAAGACATCAGGATCATTCAAATCTTATATTGGAATCAATAGGCATCTGTACAAGTTGATGACATTATTACAGACCCCATTAACATCAAACGAGGAGTAAGGCAAGGATGTGTGCTGTCCCCTCTTCTTTTTAATATAAACTCAGAAGCCATATTTCAAAAAATCTTAAAAGGAAGAGAGGAAGGGATTAATGTAAATGGTGAAATCATCAGTAACATCCGATATGCTGATGACACAACTCTCCTGGCTGACAATATTCAGGATCTTCAAAATCTTCTGGAACTAGTGAATGAAGAGAGTGAAAAAATGGGATTAAAAATAAATATCACCAAAACTAAATTCATAGTCATAAGCAAGAAGCCAATTCTTAATTCATCACTTTATCTAAATGGGAAATGAATATAAAGAGTGACAAAGTTTAAATATCTCGGATGCTGGTTAAATGAAGAATGCAATCCAAAAATGGAAATAAAAGTTAGAATTGAAATGGCAAGAAAAATGTTTCTCCTGATGAAATCAACACTGTGTAACCACAACTTAAACTTAGAGCTTAGAATACGCGTGGTTAAATGCTATATATGGTCTATATTGCTGTACGGTGCAGAAACGTGGACCTGGAAGACAACATCAATAAAAAAACTTGAAGCCTTTGAGATGTGGTCATACAGACGAATGTTAAAAATCCCATGGACAGCAAAAACGTCCAATCAGGAAGTACTGGAACAAATGGGGAAATCACGTGAACTTTTAGATACCATAAAAAGAAGGAAAACTGCATATCTTGGTCACCTACTTCGTAATGAAAAATATAAAATACTTCAATTGCTTATAAAGGGGAAGATAAATGGAAGAAGAGGACAAGGAAGACGAAGAAAATCTTGGCTGGCAGACATCAGACAATGGACTAGCATGAGCTCTGAGGGACTGTTTAGAGTGGCTGAGGATCGCTCAAAGTTTGCCAAGGTGGTCGCCGACCTCCGATAGGAGATGCACTCAAAGAAGAACATCAAAAGCTTTATTACTTGAATACGTTTCTAATAAAAATTGAAAACTACATTCAAAGCATTTTTTATTCTGAATTTAAATTTGTACTCTAGTTTAGAACTATCATTTTTCATTTACATGAGAGCAATGATAAATGACTGTTCTCTGTATTTTCAATTTTAGTTAAATATACAAAATTGATTTGTAAACAAACTAGAGGAGAAAAATTGTAAAAATTAGAAAGACAAAATGCAACTTTCTATATGAGTATACATTTTTAAATGTAGATGGTGATATTAAAATTTAATAATAAATAAAAATTTGTATTTATTTTTTTTGCAAATATTAAATATAAATTTTAACTTCCATTAGTATATTTAAAACACAAAATTTAAACCGATATTAAGTAAATCTAAAGTTGTCTTTGTACTAATACACCATTTCGTGTATAAAATAAATAAAATATGATTATTCTTAATCTTCTAAATTTTGCCTGCGTTAACGCAAGTGTTTTGCCATTACAGTCATATGGCAATTAGGAATAGAAGAACTATATTGGTGAAATGAAATATACAGGTTATATAATTGCAAGAACTTCATGAGCATTATCTACTCGGTGTTTGATACCCAGGAGTAAAGGGTTTAGCCAAGTTTAGCCCTTGGGTCAAATAGTTAAAGTGATTGAGGTATCTTTCTCTACACCTAAACCATCTAAAACCATAATTTCACCGATTGTGAGTCTTGCTTTTTCAATCCTAATTTTGTATTCTAAAAGCTGAATAAATATATCTACACTTATTTAATTTTTAAATTTTTAGAGTTGGAGAAAGATTTTATGAAAGTCTTCGGGTTTTACTTATTGATGGCTAATGGATTTAAGCTGTTAACAATTGTAAAAAATGGGAATCGTTACTAATTACGAGTTTGGGTCAAATACACTAGCAATACTTCTCAAATAAGAAAGTACTTTATTTATTTATTTTGTATAAAAAATTTAGACTTCGGAATTATGTTAGTAAGTATTTTTCTTTTTTAAGTAAATTGCTAGTTTTCTCATTGAGTTTAACAAATGCTTTGAACACCTATGATAGAGCTGATGTTTATTAAACTGAAATGGATGGAATTTGTATATTGTTTTCAACAGTACTCATGATGTGTTTACTACTGATATAACCACATCTACCATGTTTGAATAACACACATACGGGCCACCGAATTAGAAACTTTATGCCGATATAAACGTGACGTATATGAACGTCACTTACGCAACTTGTGGGCAAAAATACTTGGTCATGTGCGTCACCACGTGAACAACGATTTTGAAAACAGCAGAGCTGACTGGTTTCTCAAAAGGTGAGATATCCCGGTTGTTTAATCAGTGGAAAAATAACCCACAATGTTTATCTAAGAGGCTTAACTATGATCCTAAGTTACAGTTACGCCTAGGTGACAGTAGATGGTAGAAGAAAGATGCCTCAATTATTATAACTACTTGACCCAAGGGCTACTAGTAAACCTTGACAGAGTTACTTATAGAATAGTTACTTAAAGAGATAGGAAGGAGTAGAATGTTCCTGATGGGAGATGACGGATCAAGTTCTTAAAGAAATGCGTTATGAGAAAATGCTATGGAAAGTGTCGTAATGTAATCAATTAGTTATTAAGTATGATAAATATAGCAACAATTAAGTTGCATTAACTAACCTGTAATTAACGATTGTAGTAGATAATGCTAAGTTATTCAGAATGCTTTTATAGTTATGTAAAACGGGGGGGGTAATAGAACCGCATTAAACATAACCAGTTCATCTGGAATAATTTTAACTCATCGATCTTTGTTTCTCAGTGGAAGCGGTGTTTGTACTTAGCGTTAGACCGCCTGAAAATAGACTTAAGTTCAATCTAGTCGCCGACTAGAGAAACGTTTAGTAAACCCTATTTTTTTTTTTTTTTTCGACCGATTCCGAGTTAGTCGATCTCTGGCACGGGCAAGCGAGGTTTTTCTCCCGGAAAATCGGTTTTTCTTCCCGTAAACTCAAGAAAATCGACCGTGGAACCCACACTATTTAAAAAAATTAACATATTGTGTTAGGGACCACGAGATGGCGACACTGGTTGGGCCGTCTCTTCAATGCGGGCTACTTAAATTAGTGGATAACCTTAGGCCAGCTATTTCTGTTTGGCTACTGTTTGAAGATTAAACTGCACACTCTGTCTTCAAAAGTTAGATAGGACTAAAGCGGTCTCGCCTTCTTCCTATACTGAATAAAAGGCGTTAGCTAATTTTTTTTTTAATCTCTGTTTGTAGAAGAATTTAGTGTGTGTGTGTGTGTGTGTGTGTGTGTGTGTGTGTGTGTGTGTGTGTGTAGGGTGGTTCAAATTTCACGTCCAAACTTTGACTCGGTTATGGGAAATCGTCTTACGTTTTTTCTGAAGAGGTCACGAGGAAAATGTATCAAAATAACGCTATGGATTTATTTGGTTATTAAACAGGTACTGATGATAATATAGTGAGATGGTAGGAAAATAATTTGACTGATAGACTGCAGGAAGTAGCGTTTAGAGAAGAGTCTTCAAAGCGCTAAGATGTTAGGAGCGGAGTATCACAGGAGTTTGGGAAGTTTTTATAAGGAATTCACAGGCAAAGATGAATTTGCTTGAACCTAAACTTTTATTAGATGACGTCCATAAGTCACAGAAAATTTGAGATTACAATTTATGTGACGCGGACCCAAAAGTAAAGATGTGTGTATGTGTGTGGACCCGCTCGCTCGGTCGAAAGTTGTGAGAGCGCGCGCGCGCGCGCGCGCACGCACACACACACACACACACACACACACACACACACACACACACACACACACACACACACACACACACACACACACACACACACACACAAACGGACACTACTAAAAATCATTAAGAAATCCTTTTTAACGATATAATAATAATATTTGAGATTCATTTCTGCGTGAAATATGTTCTCGTCCAGTAATGTTTTACTACCAGTAGATGTGGCGTTTGCACACCATGGCGCTTGACCGCACAAAGGAAGACTTGGTTTCGAGTCTAGTCGGCGACTAGAGGAAATTTTTCTAAGCCTTTTTTCGACCTGTTCCCTAGTTAATCGATCTCTGGTACGGGCAAGCGGGTTTTTTCTGTCGGAAACTCGGGTTTTTCGTCCCGTAAACTGAAGAAAATCGACCATAGAACCCACACTATTTGAGACATTAAATATATTGTGTTAGGGACCACGAGATGGAGGCACTTGTTGAGCCGTCTCTTCACTGCTTTCTGCTTAGTTAGTGATAGTTTTGGGCCGGTTATCTCTGATTGCCTACCAGTGGAGATTGAACTATCCACTCAATCTTCAAAACGTCAGATAAGGCTAAAATGGCCTCGCCTACTCCTTATATTGGAATAAAAGGCTTTAGGTGATTTTTTTCTTTATATTTTAAAGTTGCGCATATATGATAAACACGTAAGTTGGTGCCTTGCACAATGTTAAATACAGTACTGCTGGAATATACAACAAACTCATACTTCAAGATGCATATCTCACAAGAAGCGAACAAAAAAGTCGAATTCTATTTCGCAACACTGTAACTTGCACTAGGTGTCCAATAGAAGGAAAATAACTCTGCCAGAACCCTATCGTGTTCTAGTTATGGTTTATTGAAACGCAAAGATGTATACAGAAAAACACCCCGCTTCTTTTATTTTGCACTCACTCTGTTAAAATTCGGAGAAAATCTTAATAAAGTAATATTTATAAATTAGTCCTTATAGTCCTTATAAGGACTGGCTTAAAGGGGTGAAGCAAGAATGCTTTTCATATTCCCCGTTATCTGTAGAGAACAGTGTAGGGATAAAGTGTTATTGAGCAATTAAAGCTCTGATCATGGCAGGAGGGTAACAGCAATAGCCGAGCCTCAGTTAGAACTTCATTAGCTACAGCATTGCCATCCATTACCCTCCAAGGGTATTGGATTGAATGAATCAATCACCGCACCTCACGGTCGATTGATTCATCGTCTCCTATATAAATTAGTGGATATATAAACGAATATATATATTCAAAATATCTCTACTGGTGGCGCTTTTCAACGAAAAAATTCGTTGAAAAGCGCCACCAGTAGAGATATTTGCACAACAGGAAGAAGTAAACACTTATGACCATGTTCTACAATTACATGCACTATTGTTTATTTAATTACTACTCAATATTATTCTTATAATAATATTGAATTAACAATGGAAGTATTTTAAGAGTCAAGACCGCGATATTCATTACATGTATGTACTTCATCTAAGAAATACACTGCGCTATCTGTCGAGTAGTAATAAACCACTTGCAGAATCGGATTATTTAACTTCAATTCTTAAAAGAACTGAGAGATGGACTGACTCCTTGACTCTTTATCCCGTCATCTGAATGAAGAAACGTTTTGTGGATGGGGTGTTATTGAGCTAAAAGCTCTAGTCTTAGCTGGGTAACGGCAATAACCGAGCCTCAGTTAAAATTTTATTGGCGACAGCATTTGCCATTCGTTATCCTGGGAGTCCTAAAAAGGACTCTTGCAAATTCTCTCATATCCTATATTTAACTTCGATTCTAAAAAGAACTGGGTGATGGACTGAGTCCTTGACTCTTTATCCCGTCATCTGAATGAAGTAAATCGTAAATCTGTGTAGATGGAGTGTTGTTGAGCTAAAAAGCTCTAGTCATGGCTGGGTAACGGCTATAGCCGAGCCTCAGTTAAAACTTCATTGGCTACAGCATTGCCATTTGTTACCCTGGAAGTCCTAAAAAGGACCTTTTTCATTATTCTGTCACCTTCCATAATTTTATAGTCCTTATAAGGACTGGCTTAAAGGGACGAAGCAAGAATGCTTTTCATCTTCCCCGTTATCTGTAGAGGACAGTGTAGGGATAAGGTGTTATCGAGCTATTAAAACTCTGATCATGGCAGGAGGGTAACAGCAATAGCCGAGCCTCAGTTAGAACTTCATTGGCTACAGCATTGCAATCCATTACCCTCCAAGGGTATTGGATTGAATGAATCCATAATTTTATAACTCCAATCATAGGGGAAAATCTACTCTTATTATACAAATTACTGTAGGGTGTAAACGAAAATCATCCATTATATTCGAAGTTATTTAAAAAAAATTAAAATTTGTAATTATTTTCAAACTATAATAAAATTTATATTGAAATTATATAAATATTTAGTTTTATAAAATAAGTGTGTGTTAGTAAACCAGCATTTAAAATCTCACATTTCTTATTTGATTTTAAAATATTAACAGCAAATGATTTGAATATTATACAATTAAGTTTCATTGATGGAAAGTGTGTATCGTGAAATCGGACTTCGAGAAAAGAATCAACGGACTTACCATTAATAAAAGCCGTATACGTCAAGGAGAAACCGGTTCTCAAGGGATTATGTCCTGCCGAGCTGCTATAGAAGTTAATACGCATCAAGTTCGATTCGGAGGTGTAAACAACCTTGTTGTCCGATCCATACCAGCCGCTTCCGCAGATGTCGTCGCTCAAATGCTTGTTCGTTTGACCGTCTTCCATCTTCAAGTAATCGACGCAATTGTCGCGCGTGCTCAAAACACGAAAGGCGACTAAGATTTGATATCGTGAGGGGGCGTGTAAAAGCACAGAACAATTTAATCCTGTCGGATAAGGTTGTTCGTACTTCATTAGTTTAAGGACTCCACTAGAACGATAGCCAGCAGCAGATATTTCACTCACTTTGCCACACAACTCGTACATGTAGACTGGAAAAACAAAAAGTAAAAAAATTGATAAAGTAAATATAAATAAGGAGAGAAGAAAGAAAACAGATCATGAATTTAGAATTACAGTATTTAAGATTATAACAGCGTAAAAGAGATTATTATTATTAGTAGTAGTAGTATTGGTTGTTATTATTTTAGCGTTAGTATTTTCACCTGAAGGTGGTGAATTCGTTGTATATATATATATCAAACATATATATATATATATATATATAAAACATTTAAAAAAAAAACGAAAAATATAATAACAGACCCCTGAAAAAAAAATCGTTTTTAACAATCATTATACATATGTTAATATAATTAACATATGTTTAGGGATATGAATATAAGATCGCGTGATTAGCACCTGACGAAATCCATGTTGTCGCTGCATCGTTACACTAAACAGTTTGGCGTGGCTTGTTGTCATATATCAGAGTGATCTGTCAAAAATAAATAGATTCATAAGGCGTTTCAGAAGCCTCCACCCTTTACACATTATTAACAGTGCTGTCTCGTACAAGCCACGTTAACTCATGTGGAGACATTCGCTAATAGAACTACATAATCGATATCTATTTATTTTTTAGTTAGACATTCTCGATGCCAGGGGAACTTTGAATATATCTTGAGATTAGCAGAGCTAATTTCAAGGTAATGTTTCATTTTTTTTTTTTTTTTTTGTACAATCCCTCATTTTCCCTAAAGCAAGCACAAAACCATAATAGATTTTCGTGATGAGTCATCGGTCTCATACTATTATGATAGGGTTTCCCCCTCTTATAAACCTGGGTTTTTCTGCTAAATGACAAACAGAAAAAAAAATCTATTTTACAACTTTAACACACTGGTTTTTAGATTTATTATGTAATATAGTTGAAATTTATTATTTATTATAAATTTATTGAAATTTATTTATCTATTACAGGTGAAATTTATTAAGCCTATGAGGTTAGTGTACATTGTAATTCCGAACAATAACAGGCATCATAGTTGAACAACAGTAGGTCTTGTGCATGGCTCATGCATTATTACTTTTTTTTTTTTTATCTAAATCTCAATCAATAAAGCCTGTTATCTCAAAACTAGATGTTTCATGAATGTAAATTAGTAATGAAACATCTATACTCTCTGTCCAAAACGAAACCGAATTTTCGAAAACAGAAGAAACTAGTGGCGCCACCTGTTGTATCTTTTTGTTGTCGAAAGCGGTAACCTTGGGTAGTGTTGTGTCAATTGATTATGATATTTGTTTTATTAGAAGCCGAGTTATAGTGCCAAGAGTGACAGTGTGTTTTGACGAACGGTCGAAAAATGAGTTTCAAACAAAGAACTGCGATTAACTTTTGTGTTAAACTTGGTAAATGTTTTACCGAAACGCATCAAATGCTTTAAAAGCATACGGTGATGAATGCCTATCCCGTACTCAAGATTACGAGTGGTTTCAGCGATTTCAAAGCGGTCGTGAGACAGTTGAGGACGACGAAAAGCCGGGCCGTCCTAAAACTAGACTGAGCGAAGTCAACATCCAAAAAGTGCGTGATTTCATCAAAAAAAATCCGAAATCGTCCGTGAGATTGATTGAAGATGAATTGGGGATTCCAGAATCACAACGTTTTGACCGAGAGTAAATTGAATTCCCGATTTGTTCCCTACAATTGACCGAGGATCAAAAATGTATTGAATTGAACACGGCAAGGACGTCAATAAAGCCGCTCGTAAGGATTCAAACTTCCTTGAAACGATCGTTACTGGTGACAAAACGTGGTTTTTTGAGTATGAGCCTAAAACAAAGCGCCACAGTGCTGAGTGGAGACCACCAGAAGAGGGTCATCTGAAAAAAAGTCGCTTGGAGAAGTCAAAAGTAAAGACAATGCTGATTTGTTTCTACGATTCCAAGGGCATTATCCACAGAGAATTCGTTCCGTCTGGCCAAACGGTCAATGGTGAGTTTTATCTCGAAGTTTTGATGCGATTGATAGCGAGAATTCATCGCGTACGGCATGAATATCGTGACGATCGACCGTTCGTCCAAACACACTGTCACTCTTGGCACTATAACTCGGCTTCTAATGAAACAAATGTCATAAACAGTTCACACAACACTACCCAAGGTTGCCACTTTCGACAATAAAAAGATGCAACAGATGGCGCCAGTAATTTCTTCTATTTTCGAAAATTTCGGTTTCTTTTTGGACAGAGAGTGTAGTTTTGAATAGAATTTGATCTTGATTTGATAGCATATAACCTAACCACTCGGCCAACTAGGCAAGTAGCCTTGGTGGCCACAACTTTCTAAGTCGGAGGTGCAAAATCCTATTTAGTCTTAACATGCTTAGACTGTGATTTCAAGAAAGTGCGCAAGAAGATATAAGAAGGAGTAAAGTTATTCGATATTGTTTTCTGATAGAGAAACCTGTGGTCATACCAATCTTACAGAACGACAGGATGTACATAATATACAAAAGCCAGCATTCATCGGCCCACACGTTGAATGAGAAGCTCCAGGCATCGAATGGAACACGAACCTGCACAAAAACATTCAGAACTGAACTGACGCTCACAACATGGGTTTCTGTTGTGGGACCGCAATATGCAAGTTCCACATTACCCGAACCAACATGCAGCGTCATCTTTAGTGGTGCAAAGAGTGCGTACAGTGGGACGTGGAAGTTGGGAAAGCTGCGTTGTGGAGCGATGAATCATTCTATACCCTCTACCGAGCAGATGAACGGGTGTGGGTGTGGCGGATGCCCGTTGAACGTTTCTTACCAAAGTGCGTCACCCCAACTATGAAATTCACAGGTGGTGGTGGTGGTGTGATACTGTTTTTCCTGGTTTGCTCTCGGACCTCTGTTTGTGATGACACGACCATTGAACTCCGAGAGGTATCTGAACATTCTGGACAATTCAATGCTTCCAACTTTGTGGCGTTTCTACGGAACTAACCCTTGTCTCTTTCAGCAAGACAATGCACCATGTCCGAAGGCTGCTGCTGCAACTGCGTGGTTTGTGAACATGAACGCCACCACACTTGACTGGCTTCCACAGAGCTCTGATCTGAACTCTACTGAACATCCCTGAGACGATCTGATGCGTCGGGTGAGATCAAGGAATATCTGCTTCACAACAGTCCATGTCCCCGTTACATGCCTACAGGAAGAATGGTCCAAACTTTCCTTTGATCGCTATCTTACGCTTGTGAAAGGAAGTCCTACATCTTATTAAAGTGGGAGCCATGGCTGTTTGTTCCTCACACTATGGTTTCCCTTGCCTTCTTTCCTAGCAGTGTATATACTGTAAGTATGAATTCAGTTTCTAGAAATTTGACTTTCAGGTTTGCTATAGAGATTCTTGGTTTAGTTGAGACAAAACTGCAAAGTCATTTCTCTCGAAACAACCTAAGAAATAAAATCTGCAATATCATCATCATTTGTCTCGTAGTCCATTTTTAATTAGGAATGAATTTCGATTTTTGGTTTCAAAGTTCTTATTTATGCTTTTGGAAACCTGTGAGTTGGCACTAAAGCTTGAGAAGATACCTTTCGAGTCTTTACGTTCAACAAAACCTTGTAATTAAAATGACTTTTAATAGGTGACAAATCTCACGTTCATGCCAGCTTATTGTTAATTATTAAAACCGAGGACATATCTTTATGACTGGTGTTTAAGAAAGAATAATAAGTGTCTTAGAATTATGCCGTATTCGTCTTAGATGATGGATAGGAGGAAGTACTTAAAACTGTTTAAGAAAACATGTTGGGTATATTTTAAGAATGGTGGTGATTTTTCTGTGTGTGGTTTTTCCCCTCCCACTTTTCAGTGAATGAAAATAATGAAATGTTACAAATAATAATAATTAAAGAAACGGTTCAAATTACAGCCGTTTAAAACATCGTATGCACAGATATTTTACTTCAGTAAGCTAGGCAGGAATAATAATAATTATTATTATTACGTAACACCTCCAGGGAGTCCAAAGACTCATCGAAGGAGGGCACCTGCTCTACAACTTTCCGTCCCCACCACTCCACTAACCGCAACCACCTTCATCATCTACACCAGCGCCATCTATCATCGACCACCACCACGATTTTCATAGACAATCACAAACATCCATGCCCACGGCGGGATTCGATAATAATAATAATAATAATAATAATAATAATAATAGAGGAGCTTGTCGTTATGGTTATCGTTGTGGTTATTGTTTCTGCTTTCCAACAAATAGGTCATATGTTCGAATCCCACCGCAGGGATGGATGGTAGAGGCCTTTATGTTGTCGCCTGTGTGAGGCGATTTCCTTGCTTTGTGAAAGTTTAGAGCGGCTTTGCAAAAGTTACACGCTGGGTCTCTATGAGTAGGATTCATGATTATGTAACCCCTAGTTCACCCATGATACCAATGCATGATAGGCTTACAACTTTTCGTGGTTGAAATTCATAAAAGAAGAGCTTTCAAGCTATTCTTAATTCCGTTCACAGTTAAACCGAGGATCCAATTATCAACTTCCCAATTCGCCGCAAAATTGAGCAGCGCGTCAATATATTTCATGGAATTCTTCTGCTAGGAATACCCATCAAATGACATACCTGGGAACTCTAACGTAGTTAACAAAATTAACTACGATAAAGATGTCGTTGATAGCAAAAAAGGGATGTTCAGAGTTTTTAATAAAAGATGACCACTGTTCCCTCAAGCTCCTTTGATATATTTTTCTCAATGCTTGGAGACATTTATATATTCGGGAGTCTACACATTCAACAGTCGGGAACAGAGGCATGTCTTCTTTGTGAATTTTGTGGGTTTCATAAAGGTATGGGATGAGAGGACGGAGAAATTTAAGTGCTAATCTGGTATCTTTACTGAATTTATAAGTTCTTTTGGAAATGTTTTGTGTGATTTTGAAATTCTCTAGAAGAATCAAGGTACAGTAAAGAATAGATATCCGTATGGAGTTGTTTCATCTTGTTGTCATATTCATCATCTCCAATTTTAAAGTTCATCTCATTTTAATTTAATTCCCAAAGAAAATTTTTGTGCTAGTCTGGAAAAAATATTTTTGTGCATTTTTTTCCCTTCAAATTTTGCATGTAGAGCTCAGTGAAAGTGATGTGTGTCGTCCATTGCGCTAGACCGTCTGAAGAACGAGCGTCGTAAGTTCTATTCTAGTAGCCGACTAGAGAAACTTTTACTGTCGTTTTTCGACTGGTTCCCTGGTTAGTTGATCTCTGGCACGGGCAAGTGGGTTTTTCTTAGGAAACTCGGGTTTTACGTCAGTAAACACAAGGAAACCGACCCTACACACACTATTTTCACACAGTAAAACATAGTGTTGGCGCACGAGATGGCGCCACTTGTCAGTCGCCTCTTTTCACCGGATACCCTGTATAACTGGGCAGTCTTGGGCCAGCTATCTCTGATTGGCTACCGGTAAAGAATGAATGAACACATGGATCCTCTATCAAATAAGGCTAAAACGGCCTCGCCTATTTCCTACAGGGGAATAAAAGGCGTTAGGTAATTTTTTTTTTATTTTCAAGTAGTTTTCATAATTTTAGAGTTATCTTTTATTAAATATCACAATACGTCAGTTATAGATTTTTTTTTTTAATCTTATAAGTTTAAATAATACATTTTTGGTACTTTATTTACTTATTCTATGAGCAAAATTATGCTTACATAAATTTCTTATGAAATTATGTCTGGTTTCCATTTGTTCCGCTAGGGTACAGCACATGTTGACAATTCAACTGAGAATTAGATTAGTAGTATTAAACGTCTGTAACGGAGAGGTGAGTTCAGGCAAGTCAAGGAACAATTAATGGTAGTCGGCACTCGTAGAATCTGTGAAGTTCAAGGAAGCGAACACGTCAGGCTAAATGCGAGTTCAACGTACTGCAGCCAACTGTCCGGAAAATTCCTTGAATATATCTTTCTCTCCGGGTTGCAATTGTTGCAACACACGACGGAAAAAACAGTTGAAATTTGTTTTGAATCTTGTAGGGATCTGGACGGCATTGTGAAAGATGACACGCCCTTTTTGAAAATATGTGGCGAAGCAACATTTACTCTTTCTGAAAGTCAATAAGCATAATTTCCTTCTATAGGGAGCGAAAACACTCATACTATAATTGAATAGATAAATAACAGATAGTCCTTATAAGGACTGGCTTAAAGGGGTGAAGCAAGAATGCTTTTCATCTTCCCCGTTGTCTGTAGAGGACAGTGTACGGATAAGGTGTAATTGAGCTATTAAAGCTCTGATCATGGCAGGAGGGTAACAGCAATAGCCAAGCCTCAGTTAGAACTTCATTGGCTACAGCACTGCCATCCATTACCCTACAAGGGTATTAGATTGAAAGAATCAATCACCGCATCCGACGGTCGATTGATTCTGCATCCTACCAAATAACAGATAGTTATTAAAGTTCTTAAAAGAACTGGGCGATGGACTGAGTCCTTGACTCTTTATCCCGTCATCTGAATGAAGAAAATCTGTGTGGATGGAGTGTTATTGTGCTAAAAAGCTCTAGTCATGGCTGGGTAACGGCAATAGCCGAGCCTCAATTAAAACTTCATTGGCTACAGCATTGCCATTTGTTACCCTGGAAGTCCTAAAAAGGACCGTTTTTCATCTTTAAATAACAGATAGTCCTTATAAGGACTGGCTTAAAGGGGCGAAGCAAAAATGCTTTTCATTTTTCCCGTTATCTGTAGAGGACAGTGTATGGATAAGGTGTTATTGAGCTATTATATAGCTCTGATCATGGCAGGAGGGTAACAGCAATAGCCGAGCCTCAGTTAGGACTTCATTGGCTACAGCATTGCTATCCATTACCCTCCAAGGGTATTGGATTCTTCTAAAATCCGATCCGCCTCCTCCCATAACAGATAGAAGATTATAAATATAATCATATATATATATAGTATATATAATTATATAACGGGCGTATTAGTAAATTTCAATGAATCTCGAAAAATTAAATAAAAATTGAACTTTTTTAAAATTTAAATAATATATTTCAATTTACGATAATGTATATTTAAATTTTCTTATTAAGATAAAATTCAAATAAGAATTAAAAGAAAATATTCTCTCTCTAGTTTTGGAAGTAACAATAAATATTTCTGTAATACGTCATAGAGCCATATGGATGGTATTTATTCACAGTCTCTTTACCGCTATCCGGAATTTCTCTACTCTTCTACTAAATCGTGTGTAACCTTCACAAATTATTTAATTTCTGAATTAATCTCATTACAGTTTTTTAAAAAAATCTTTAAATACCGTTTCAGTCATTTTTAGTTGTAAACTAATAGTACTTTCGCACTGTTGTAGGACTGAGGATTTTGTTTTTTCTATATTTTGTTGTATAGGCTGGAAACCCTAGTGTAAGCCAAACATCGACCTTTTTCAAGTTACTTTAGGCTTGAAATTCATCTCTCACCTACGACAGTCACAAACTTCCATTCCCACAGCTGGATTCAAATCCACAGCCTATTGAAGACCGGATACGCTAACTACTCGATCGGTTATCTGTTCTCTAGATTTTCTACATTTCACTATCCCTCCTTTACCGAGACTTCAGTAAGCACAGTCTTCAATATTATTGCCATATCTTTAGGTGTTCTGCATGTTTTTCATATCATATTATAAATATACTAATTATAACAAGTTACGATAACATATAATTCTTATATATAGAATAAGAAACTTAAAATATTATATTCCAATAATATATATAAGTTTTTATTTATATTTTTTATTCGTGTGGGGTTTCCCTTCCCTTAGGATTGGTTGAGCTCTCCTCGTGAATTAAGTATGTATTTTATGACCGTAGATTCGTGTGTGTGTTCACCGGCCGGTTTGCCTGTTCTGAGGGACGAAAAAAACCCCAGTTTCCGTGTGAAAAATCCCTCTACCTCCAGTCTCTTTGGTCGAAAGAGACCAGATAAATGTTCCTCACGTCATTGACGGGAATCGAACCTGGTTTTTCCGACCCAGGGGTTTCGTCTATACCGACTGAGCTACGGAGCATCATAAAGGAAGTTAAATAGTATTATATCATATTTTAAAGTACTATTAATCTGTTTTATTTTATATTATAAATTATTATTGGAAACTATAATCATTATAATGTATATCAACCCATTCTCATTAAACTGAATTACAAAAAGCCTATGAAAAGATGTTTTATTTTATTTTATTTAATTGAGTGAGTAGTATTATATTGCATAGAAATTATCTATTTTCGGCTATATTGTAAGTAGAAAAAGGTTTCGAAAAATAGTACAATATTTCATAACATATGTTAGATATATATTCATTGTGAATTGGGCATAGCGTACTTTCATATTATTCTCTCATGTTATTTATTTAAATTTCTTTAACTGCTATAATTTTCTCCCACTGTTTCATTTGAGTTGCAGTTTTATATACATTTTTCCTGTAATTTTGCTTACAGAATTAAATTCTAAGCGGTTTCTTTTTTGTAAATGTTTATAAATGTAAATGTTTTTTTGTAAATGTTTATGCGTGTAACTCTTGCTGTTCCAGCAAGAGTTACACGCATTTACGAAATACGGTTTTCAATTAAATTGTAACCACTGGATTTACGTGCAGAGCATTATTTAGTTAAGTCTTCTGTTAATATACGAAATTACAGGATATGACATCATCAATGGATTTCTGTTCCCTTTAGAGAAAACCTGAAATGTAAATGATTCCTAGTAATGCTGCTCTCCAAGTGAGTTGCGCTACGCTGTTGTCATGGCAACAACCGTAACAATGGCCTGAGCAAAATTTATTCCGATTATTTCCTGATAAAGCAGCTATTTTTATAAAAGAACGATGAGCTTTTGTTGGTCGCAATTACATCGGGAACACGCCAGAAAGCCATCGGCCGTTCGAACTGACAACACCTGTCTGAGAATCTGAAGTGGGATTTATTTTATTTTATTTTTTATTTTATTTTTGCCCAGTAGTTGTTGGTTCAGTTTATTTTGTTTTCTATTATTATTTTAAGAAAAACGTTGAATCACAAAGGGGCAAGAGGGAAAAAACTCGCATTCAACTTGTAACAGGAATTCATTTTTCCCCCCTTCTGTTTATCACACTGCATGCTGAGTAACGCCATATCATTTCATGTACGTCTATTCCGAAAAATTATGGCGGTTTTAACACCATTATTATGACTAATCCCACTTTTCTGTGAAGACATGATAACACAGGAATTGTCAGTCTCTATGCTTAAGTCGATGTTCGCCTCCATAAGGTGTCGTCATATATATTTTTCTGCAATTTTGAATATAAATTACTAAAAAAACGTTGGTAACTTAATACTAGTACTTGATATTTAATGAATTTGAAATAATTTCTTAGTATTTTGAAATATTACAAATATTTTTACAGTACACCTTTTTTTTTTTTTGCAAATAAAACTATAAAAATTTGGATAAAATAAATACGGGGAATAAATCAATCGACCGTGAGATGCGGTGATTGATTCATTAATGCCCTTGGGGGTAACGGATGGCAACAATGCAATGCTGTACCAATGAAGTTTAACTGAGGTTCGGCTGTTGCTGTTACCTCCTTGGGCGATGAGTTTTTGAGTTAGCTCTCTTAAGGTTTTTGCCTTAAGGGAGCACTTTGAGTCTCCGGGGAAAGTGTTCTCCGGCACGGCCCGCTGAGGGGCTTTGTCGGTGAATTATTTTCCTCGGAATTTGAGCGGTTCTGCTCAGTGGTCGGGGAGCCCGTCACTGAGTGGAACCAACGCTGAGATTAGGACGGTCTTTCGCCCACTATGGAGTGGCCTAGAGATCGTCCGTATCCGTATATTTGAGATTTCACCTTTACTTACATAGTCGGTGACTGATTCATTCAATCCAATACCCTTGGAGGGTAATGGATAGCAATGCTGTAGCCAGTGAAGCTCTAACTGAGGCTCGGCTATTGCTGTTACCCTCCTGCCATGATCAGAGCTTTCATTGCTCAATAACACCTTATTCCTACACTGTCCTCTACAGATAACGGGGAATATGAAAAGCATTCTTGCTTCGCCCCTTTAAGCCAGTCCTTATAAGGACTGCTCAAAATAAATACGAAATATATGCGCGGTGGAGAGATTCACTTTTCGTGGATCAAGAATCTAATACCCTTGGAAGGTAATGGATGGCAATGCTGTAGCCAATGAAGTTCTAACTGAGGCTCGGCTATTGCTGTTACTCTCCTGCCATGATCAGAGCTTTAATAGCTCAATAACACCTTATCCCTACACTGTCGTCTACAGATAACGGGGAAGATGAAAAGCATTCTTGCTTCGCCCCTTTAAGCCAGTCCTTATAAGGACTATAAGGATACGAAACATGTTGTATTTTATATTGTATTTCTTGTATTGGAGTCCTACCAAACAAGTAACAGAACTTAACATATCCTAAATACAGCACTTCCTGTGAGGGTTGTTGTTATTGTGATCCATCCAGTCATTTTCGACTCTTGGTGATCCTGTGAACAAAGGCTCTCCATCTCACTCAGCCTGTTGTCCTTTCTTTCAGTAACTGTAAGTTCAAGATGGCAAGTTTTCTTTTAATGTTGTCCATTTAACTCTTTTGCAGTTTTCGCATTCACTCAATCTTCCCCTACATAACTGCCTTTTCGAATGATTCATCAACTCGCGTAATATGTTCAAAGTGCATCAACTTCTGTTTAGCGATCATCGCCTGCAAGGAGCATACTGTCTTTATTAAAACCTTGTTATTGGTCATTTTTGCAGTCCATGGGATTCTTAATAGTCTCTTCCTTACCCAAAATTCACATTCTAACACTTTTGTGGCCTTGCTCACATCTCTATCTTTCATAATTTTTGTCAGGTTAAGCATCACTTTTTCCCCCCATGACTATCCTTCTTTTAATTTCATCTTCACATTTACCATCATTTCTGATTCTGGACCCCATTAAATCATAACTTTAAACGATTTCTATTTTATCTCTCTATTATATATTCATTTAAATTGACAGGAGCAATCACACTTGTTTTGCTGATATTTATATTAAGCCTGGCTTTGTTACTTTCTGTCTTAACCAATAGAATCAACCGCTCGAGATCTTCCTTATTTAGTTTCTACTGTGAGAGTTATATTCATCTGCATATCTTAAATTATTTATTTTTCGGTCACCAAACTTAATTCCAGTTGGATCTTTGTCTAAGTCAGCCATTCTTATAATATATTCACCATAAATATTAAAAAGGTAGGGCGACAGTATACCACCCTGCCACATCCCTTTTCCCACTCCAACACTGTTTCTCCAAAGATTGTTTCTACTGAGGCTTCTTAGTTGTCATACAGCTCTGTTATCAAGAGAATTAGATGTTCAGGTATTCCCATTGATCTCATTACAATCCACAGTCGGTTGTGAGCCAGACAATCAAAGCTTTGTTATGATCAATAAACAGATGAGTACTTCCTTCTGAAATTCTCTTGTTCCTTCCATAATCCATCTCATGTTTGCTGTTTGGTCTCTAGTTCCTGTACTTCTCCTAAAGCCTGCATGTTCTTGTGGCATTTCTCTATTCATATATGGCTCCAACCTTTGCTGGGTCAATTTCCGCCTAACTTGACTTGAATGTAGAATTAAACCGATGATTCTATAATTCTCACAATCTCTGGCATTTGATTTTTTTGGGATTGGGAAGAATACTGATGTTTTCCAGTCTCTAGGCCAGTATATTTTCTTCCAAACCTATTGACAAAATATATTCAGTCAATACATGAAGCAGTGATCGTCAATACACTATCATTACTTCATCCCCAGCTGCTCTCAATAATTTCTCTGACACACCATCAGTTCCAGGTGTTTTCCTTTTGGCAGCTGTTCCATTGGTGATATCAATTCACTTTTCATTATCACGTGTTCCTTAACACATTCTCTCCATTCAAATTCTCCTTCAATATTCTTATATTTTTTGTACAAATCCTCTACACACTCTTTCCATCTTTTTTCACTGCTTCTTCTTCCATCAGACATTTATCTGAATTACTTTTTACAACTCCTAATCTAGTGATACACTTCCCTGTAACATCATTTATTTTTCTAAACAGATCGCTTGTTCTACCCATAATATTGCTTCCTTCAATTTCCTTGAACCTTTTCTTTAGATGTTTTTCCTTATATTTCCTGGCTTGTCTTTGGAAATCTTCACACAGTTGTGTAACCCTTTCCTTGTTTCTCTGAAGTTTCAATTTTCTTCTTTCCTTTTTTTCAATTTTCTTTCTTGTTGCTTTATTTAGAGTATTCTTTGCTGCTTCTATGACTGTACATTTTGTTTTTCCCACAGTTCTTCTAAAGCTCTTCCTGTCTTCTCCAAACTTTGTAATTTCTTTCCGACATCTACTTTAAATGCTTCATTTATAGGATTTAAATCTGATACTGTCCTTTTTCTTCTTAGCCCTTTATTTCAATTTAACTTCAGCTATCAAGAATTCATGATCTGTCCCACAGTCTGTACTAAGTAGTGTTTTTGCTGCTTGGATAACAGGGTAAATATTACTAATTTGATAATAGTGATGATAAATAGAATGTCTAATAAATAACAAATGAATATATTTTGTTTTCCTTTATTTTTCGTCACTATTTCATACGCCATTTTAGGATTAAAAGCTTTGGGAAGTCAAATTTGCCAGACTGATGGGATTCAACAGTTTTCATGACACAGTTGTATTTTCGATAGACAAAAGTTTGGCTTAAAAATTATGTTCACTACTCTATCAGGGATGATTTATTCTTTTTAATTTTAAATTTGAATGATTTTTTTTTTTTCAAATGACAAATTAAGATTTGCGCGGTGGTGTCGAATTATTATTATTGTCATTCTTCGTCACTTGTTAAGATTCCACACAGTCAACAAAACTAACTTGTTAATTTATTAAAGGCTGTAGTTAAACTTGGAAAAATTACGCAAAACAGAGCATTGGAATGGTATTAAAGTTATGCATCATCATCACGAGTCTAGAGAACGGCATCACTTAGCAAAGCAAACTTGGGGAATACAGAAGAAAACCAAACATAATTAAATTTGCGACTGAGCAGAAAAATCGAGTTCTATCCTTTCCGTGTGCTAAGTGTTCATCTAACTAGTAATCCAATATTTGGTTTGTTTATTTTGAAATAAATACAATATCCACACTATTCCATGAATATTTATTGCAGTAATCAAGTTATGCAAATTAAATCAAATGAAAGATGATTAAAGTTATCTAAATAGTTATTATTTTAATAAAATAATAAAGCATTTAGATACTAAATTCATTATAAAAATTTTATTTAAGTTATTGTTTAAAAAAATTTTTAAAAATACTTTTTTATAGTAAAACCATTTTGTTTTATAGATCATTCTACTAAATTTTGAACTGCCAATTTATAACAGAAAGCGACATATAACGGAAGAAATCGTTTTCGTTTTAAGATAGGCATCTATTTCATTTGAAGAAATTTTATTTTTTAGTTCATAACGAGCTAACATTATATTATAAACATTACTAAATCTCGATATGGCATTAGCATTAAAATAACATAACAACTTGATGTTAATTAGTATTTTAACCATAAACAGTGGTGTCAAAAGATGCTGTATGTATATATTAGAAATTATTCTTTAATTATGTGTCATTTCTTTAAAAATCGGCATTAACCGAAAAACACTACTAAATGAAGACTCATCAAAACAAGGGATGCAGAATTGTAGTTATTTTGACGAGTACTTAATAATGATGTTTGTGTTCATCATATTACCATTTTAGGATTCAATAAATCATTCAAGAGTTTAAGCTTTGGAAATTATAAATCCGAAAAAATACGAAAGTGTTGCACTTTTTTAATTGCCTACATAATCTTGAAACCAAAACAAACAAACAAAAAATGGAGGAAATATTCTGGAATCTCTTTGTTGAGGACTGAACTCTTGGCTGATCAAGGGTAACGAAATTCGTTAATTAATTAATTCTGACGGATTGAGTTAGACTTACATTACGCACATTAAGAGCACTTTAGATGTCCACGAGATAAAGGTTCATTCTGCGGAAGAACTAGACGTCGCATGGACTGATGTGATATCGGTATATTCTTTTGCAAATTTTTTTTACCGTCCATGTGGTTATTTTTCAACTTTACCACTAAATGTTTTGTTAAATTTAGCCAACGTCTTTTCAAGCAATTTGATGTTTATTTATTTATTTTGAGTTACCAAACAAACCGCCATGTTTATGACAATTCCATGAACTATTGAGTGAACAATTCCATGATAGGAAGGTCGTAGATGGAGAGATATCAGAAAGCAGTTTATTCAGGAGTAGAGTCCAAAAGAAGGCCTGTGACTAGCGGTGTGTCGCAGTGTTCTGTTCTTGGATCACTGCCACTTATTTGTTCATCAATGACACAGGAAAGGATGTGAGAGGAACTGTTCAGTTATTTGCTGATGACGCAAAGTTGGGCAGAGCAATAATTAATACAGATGATGTCAAAATTTTGCAGGATGATTTGGATAGATTGGCAGACGGGGCTAAGGAGAATGAATGTCAGTTTAATGTGGCAAAGCGTAAGGTTATGTATTTTTTTTGGGGGGGGGTAAAAAGATTAGCAGCAGTATACCACATTGGTGGAGCTGTACTTCAAGAAATTGACGAAGCCAGAGTGTCAGTGGATAAGGAGTTAAAGTTTAGGGGGCACAGAGCAAAAGTGGCTAAAGCAACTCATCAGATCACTTGGTTACTGAAGAATACTTTGACACGCCGAGACAAGCAGGTTATTATTCCTCTTTATCGAGGCCTTGATAAGACCCCATCTTGACTACTGTGCAGATCTGGATGCCAGGGTTTCTTGGTAATGAGGAGGAGGAGGAGGATGTGGAGAGGATCCAGAGGCCTTGCCTAGGTGACCAAGATGGCAGGTCTATGGAATGAGCCTTACGAGAACTGGTTGAAGATTTGTGGGTTACAGAAATTGGTTGATAGGCGGAAAAGGGGTGATATGATTGAGACATTCAAATTACTGAGGCGTGTTTACAAGATTAATTCAGAGGAAATTTTTCAGAAGAGGTCTGGTGGTGAGAGAACTAGGGGGCCATCCATGGAGACTGAGCAAGAGTGTAGTTAGCAAGGGTGTTAGAACTAGGTTTTTTACTTGGAGAGTGTGGAATGAGCTGCCAGAGTCTGTTGTGGGTGCCATGACTGTGAATGAGTTCAAGACAAAGTATGATAGATACCGTGTGAATGCTGAATAGTTCTTGACATGATGTTTAGGGCCTCCCTCGATGAGTTTAAGGACTCCTTGGAGTTGCCCGAAATAATTAAATATTTCGGTTTGGTAATTTGAAAATTAACGGGTTACAAAATCATTTGCTTGCTTGAATTATCGTGAGACTCAAATGAAATCGCTGGATTACCTATTGCGAGGCGGATAATTTTGTGGAATTGTTCAAAAAGGCTCGTTATAGAATAATAGTTCAAAAATCTTCATTTGTATTAAATTTATTAAAACACAGAATAATAATTAGCCATTATTCTTTCATAGGCAAGTAAAAGCAAATTTGCATACGAATTTAAAAGATTTTATATGCTAACCAAGAGATTATGGCAATACAGTTTTCGGCACGTGAGTTGCCTTGTTATTGTACTTAAAGGGTTTTGTGGTATTGGAATTAACACAATGTTAACACACTGTGTTGTACGTAAAAAAATATTCTCCCCCGAGTTACAGATGTGTATACCTGCGCAATAAATTTCCTTTTTGAACTGGGTTCGAAACTGGTTGATGGTATATTTCTTCACCCCCGTAATAATTTCATTTCAACTTGTAAAATGATTTTAAATAAAGTCCCTCTCCCCTTTTGAAAACGATTCGATATGAAAATAATAACAATAATAATAATAATCCCTCCGTGGACTAATATAATTTATAATTTAACGAAGTTTATAATTTAGAATGACTGTTAAAATTTAATTCACACTAACCAACATAAGATCAAAATGATATTATTATTATTTATGTATTATTAATATTAATATTAATATTATTATTATTTATGTATTATTAATATTAATATAGAAAAAGTTCATTTATTATGATAGTGAATAGGTGTCAATATAATATAATACAATACAATACATGCTACTACGAAACCTCTGCTTATTCATGATCATTTCTATAGTTGCTTATCGTGATATGTATACTATCGTTTGTGAGTTAACATTTCTTACAGACGGAAGACATGAGTACAACAGAAGTGACACAGATGCTCATAACTATAAATTAAATGGTATAAAGTTTAAACTGAACAAAGTATTTCGGAAGTGTTATATTTTTATAATATTTATTTATTTATTTGCATTTTTTATTATTTTATTTATTTATTCTTTTTAATTTTTATTTTAATTATGAGTTTCTTTACATTACTGAGATTTTTTTGATTATTTACTAACTTGAATGATATATAGACGGCTGCATGCCGTTAAGTATACTCTCGTTCCCAGAATAGACTAATGCACATGGCTTCATGTCTTACTCTGCGAGTAGAGATTTATCATTTTTAAAAATGTTTGTTGCGCAATGTATGTTTATTTTTAGAAACAATTTCATAGCGTTTTATTGTAGTTAGTAATTAAGCAAAGGAAATTAAAGATACTGATAATATTTTTATAAATCAGGCTTTATATATATATATATATATATATATATATATATATATATATATATATATATATATATATATATATGATAGCAGAAACCCTAAAATATTATTAGCGTTAATTTTCACATTCAAGAATCGAATAAAGTCAAGGTGCTCCTTCTTATCCAACAACAAAACAGACCAGACAATATGCTAGCTTTGTTGGTGGTAATCTTAAGCACTAATAATAATAATAATAATAATATTGTCTGTCATACTTTTTCCTCTTTTAAATCCACTAAACCTCCGTAGCTCAGTCAGCATCGAGCATTTCAGTTGAAAGGGCGGTTCGAATCCTGTCTAAGCCCAGAAGAACTTTTATCATCGTTTTACAACTGAAGATGAATCAGTCGGTCTCATACGGAGGTGGAGGATTTCCTCTCCAACTCTGGTTTTGGAGAAGAAACACGTATGCACTGTACATACACACTGTAAACGTGTTTGGATAAAATATCAAAATTATGGTAAAAAATTAAAAAAAGAATTAAACATGAAAAAATATTGTTTATTATCGATAAAATTATAGTTTGGTAGAATTCACAATTACTTAAAAATAAAATATATTTTTCTTGTTTTGTTTCATGAAAAAATATTGTTTATTATCGATAAAATTATTCAGTTTAGTATAATTCAAAAATTACTTAAAATAAAATCGATTATCATAACCCCAATAATGTTCTAAAATAAAAACTATAACAAACGTTATGTCTTTAATTGTAATGTCCAAATATTTAAGGAGACGGAGTAAACACGATAAGCACTACGAACACTCTACTACCGTCGCAAATTGCATATAAACAACAGTGGAACTGTGCGACGGACAGTGCCGCATTATGCTAATAGCTCGCATCTCACTATGACATGCATATGCTTGCTCGCGTAGCAATATGACACTGTAGTAAATACAGTGCTGCTAGCGTCCTTCGCCCTCCTAAGTGCTACAAGATGGATTTTTATTATTTTTTATACGAAGTAAGAGAATTGTATAGGATTGTTGATGATAAAAGTAAATATTACAAGCAAATATAAATAAATTAATAAATATATTTATATATCGAGAAAAATTGGGGGTGCTGCAGTTCCGCAGTGCCTACACGAGCCCCCCTGGTAATTTAGAAACTTCGGTTTCTAAGATGTCATATTACTTGTCCGTAATTGGGCATTGAGTTCAACACAAAGGAAGATAATGTGGAAATTCACGAATCTTCTGTTAAAAAGTGGAAAAAAATTATTGCTCTACTCATTGAAATATGGTATTTCACATTTTGCTGAATGTTGCTTATTTTTCCTTCTGACGCTCTACTCTTGGAACATACGGCTTGTTTCCGGTGTGTTGCATTAATGAAAAATTGTCTATGTCACACTAATAAATTATTTTATTATTCTTAATGTTAGCTTGCTTGAATTGGCAACAGATGTTAGGAATGCTGAACACGTCGTTTCGTAACACCCGGAAGATAGAATAATGGTATTATTATTATACTGAGATAGTGTGTTTTATTGTGGATAGTTTATGGTCTCCTGTTCATTCGACTTAAAAGATTATTATTATTGTTATGATTGCTACTACTACTTTTGAAAGTCATTAATACGAGAATTTTGATTTATTTTCCTGAAGCTGACTCACAATAAATATAAGATTAGGAGTATTTTATATTTCAGAAAGACTGCATTCATGATTATAAGAAAACACGTCTCTCATGATTCCAGAACCTCTAAATACTATTATTACTCTTAAATTTTAAAATCATGTTTTGTTTTGCAAAGTACTTTACAATTATCTATCAATTAGATAAATTAATGAGTTCTTAAGTCCAGTCCATCACCCAGTTCTTAAAAGAACTGGGTGATGGACTGAGTCCTTGACTCTTTATCCAGTCATCTGAATGAAGTAAATCTGTGTGGATGGAGTGTTATTGGGCTAAAAAGCTCTAGTCATGGCTAGGTAACGGCCATAGCCCAGCCTCAGTTAAAACTTCATTGGCTACAGCATTGCCATTTGTTACCCTGATTAGTAAGTAAAGGGTAAAATCTCAAAAAATCGGACGATCTCTAGGCCACTCCATAGTGGGCGAAAGACCGTCCATATCT
Source organism: Typopeltis vanoorti (assembly GCF_054136105.1). NCBI lineage: Eukaryota > Metazoa > Arthropoda > Arachnida > Uropygi > Thelyphonidae > Typopeltis > Typopeltis vanoorti. The sequence continues at coordinate 129,394,192 of NC_143557.1, forward strand.
CAGCGTTGGTTCCACTCAGTGACAGGCTCCCCGACCACTGAGCAGAACCGCTCAAATTCCGAGGAAAATAATTCACCGACAAGAACCCCTCAGCGGGCCATGCCGGAGAACACTTTCCCCGGAGACTCAAAGTGCTCCCTTAAGGCAAAAACCTTAAGAGAGCGAACTCAAAAACTCATCACCCAGGATAACAGCAACAGCCGAACCTCAGTTAACTTCCTTGGTTCAGCATTGCTAATTGTTACCCTGATTAGTAAGTAAAGGGTAAAATCTCAAAAAATCGGACGATCTCTAGGCCACTCCATAGTGGGCGAAAGACCGTCCATATCTCAGCGTTGGTTCCACTCAGTGACGGGCTCCCCGATCATGAAAGGCAATATGAGGCTTCCATATTAATTATATAGCTGTTAGTATTTGGTGTGTGCAATGATTTTTAAAATTATATAAAGTTATTTTTATATCACTAAATAGTTTTAATTTTAATTTTTGTAATTTTTCTTTTGCATAAAAATTTCTAATGTAGAATTTATTTATATTAAATAAAAATCTCTGTTCCTTTCCATTTGGAAATGTTAGTGCTTTAAAATGCACAGTTATGCACAGCAAATCAGAAAGAGTTTAGGTAGGGAAATGTCACGTGACTGAATTATTTATCACAGGCGAGGCCGATCTGCTAACAAATCAGTGATGCCAGGTATAATAAAAATGGGCCACGCTCTAACTGAAAGTTAGCGTGGACTTGCTTGGGTGTAACCACACTTAATGATCACCAGGAGATGATCCAATTTGGGGATTTTACAGATGCGGAAATGCAAAGAAAATGGCAGCCCCAGTTATAGTGATGCATCCAACAAACAACTATACACTTAATTTCAACTTGCATTTTTATAAATTTTTATTAGCGAATTATTCTCATTAATATAATTCTATTTCAATGAATAGAATAAGAAATAATTTCGTTAGAATCTTTAAGAGTTAGATTCAAGCAAAACATAAAATTCAATTAGTAATTCCAAAGAACGTTTCGTTAGGTGCCGAACATTAGCGTTAACCCTATTTAATTTTGCTACTCATTCAAGATTACACATAGAGTTCAATGGCAGTATCAGCATACATTAAAATATGGCGTCTTGAACAAAATTGGAAAGATTGCATAAAAGTAAAATAATCTTTATTCTTAGAGTATAATTAACTATTTTAAACTATTTCACATAAAATATAAATAACTTTTATTAAATAATTATCATTATTCTTAAAATGTAAACCTTGTATAAAATTTTAAATAGACACCCTTTCAATTTTTTGTTATTAAGGTTTGAAATAAACATTTGCACGATTATCTTTCATTAAGGAAAAAGTCCTTTTTAGGACTTCCAGGGTAACAAATGGCAATGCTATAGCCAATGAAGTTTTAACTGAGGCTCGGCTATTGCCGTTACCCAGCCATGACTAGAGCTTTTTAGCTCAACAACACTCCATCCACACAGATTATCTTCATTCAGATGACGGGATAAAGAGTCAAGGACTCAGTCCATCGCCCAGTTCTTTTAAGAACTAATCTTTCATTAAGACATGCAAGTGTGGCATTTTATGTTGACTCAATGTAACAGAGGCAATACGTGTCTCTATAACAAATATTTTATTTCAATAAATCATACATAATTTTTTTTTTTTTTTTTGATGGGAGGGTATCACCTGAAACGCGCGGTAACCAAAGAGATTCTATTAAAAAAAAACTGGAGGAGTGCCATTTTTAACATTCGAGCTTAGCTAATAGCTATCTTATATGAGCCAAAATGATTGTAATAACTAAATTTCTAAATTATTAGCACGTTAATTTCTACATCTATAACTTGCCTCGCTAATAAATTGTATGATAAAAGCCATTACTTTTCTTCCTCACAAAAACTGAAAGTTCGAATCCCACGTAAGACATGAATATTTACTCAGACAACTTTAGCCTTCTGTGGACGAGCTTGCCTAATAGCTTTTATTTCTTTTTATTTAAATATTTAACTGAATTAGAATTTCAAACACCGAATTGAACTAGGGCTAAAGTAATGCTATATCAATATGAACATTTCATTCTCCATATCGGATTTATTTTTAAATTTCAGCAAATCAGTCATGGTCTTTAATTACAACAACTATTTAAATCCAAATACATAATTATGCCATGTGGATGATTATTTATCATCTAGCTAAGTTGAGCAAAACTACTAGAAGAATTCAAAAGCTATCTGAATAGCCCTACGTGCAACGATGCATTTCTTTTTTGAACTTGAAAATAAGGACTCATGATGTCTAGGAAGAAAACAAACTCGTTTATTCTGTATACATAAAACAGACCTGTATTCGACCTACTGGAAGATACCTCCATGCTGCACTCGCTACATCCCCGCTCAAAAGCTTGGGCTAATTAAATACCGAGAGAAAGAGCATGCAACATCTTTAGTAACACGGTGAAGAGGAACCAACAATTTTAATACTTCATTCTCACCCTAACTCAAAACCGATGCCAAAACAAGGCGATCACCGTAATCCTAAAAACCTCTACATAGATTTATTATTATTATTATTCCTACGTGTAGTTCCTGCACGCAGAAAAATACTGATATGCAAAGCACTATTTGAAAATATAACAACGTATGCAATTCGTGCACACTTCAAAATAAATAGATTAATGTCATTACAGTACAAAATGATAAAGCTGATCTTTTGGGAACAAAGAGACAATACTAGCTTTATCTACTACACACTACAATGCCAGAACACAAAATACTAAACAGAAAAACACTTATGTCACTATGCAGCTTTGCTAAAATATTATTTCGATGCCAACTACAGGACAGTCAGAAATACATACTGCATAACAAGATCTCATCGAACTAATTATATCATATATAAATATAATAATCACTATAGAAAGGCCACTCAGATTCTACATTCCAGATATGCTAAATAAAATACCTTTTGAATACAGAAACCTTACAAACTACAATAGCCTGAAAAGAGCCTTAATGATATATTATTAACAAGAAATATGAACCCTACATACCTTAATAACTTAACAGGGGCGAATTCCCCATGCTTGCTGCGCATGCTCATTAATTGAGAAAGAAGTAATATTTATTTGTTAATAAATGCATGCATTTATAAGCATTCCATTTAGACTTTTATTTTTGTAGACAGAAGATGTCTTAAGCTTGCGCGGCAATAATTGAGCTTTGCGTTGCGTGGACAGTAGGATTTTTTCCGCAAGTTTGTATGGGGTTGTTCGTCCCGCAAAGTAGGCAAACCGGCCCCACAAACACACGCTTTGACAGACATGGGATACTACCGGGAATAAGGAGCAACCAACCTATTTCGCAGGATTATCGGTTACGGAAACTTACGTGGTAATATGTGTAGGCTTGCGCGAAAGCGAAACATACGATGAAGATGAACTTGCTTTAAGATCTAGCATGCAGAATAACATATGAGAATCTATAAGTAAATAAGGTCAATAATAGTGGAGATCTAGAACCCGACAATTTGCTTTTTTTTTTTGTCCTATCATTTAAAAAGCAGTTTTAATTTTTTTATATTTGATTTCACAAGTCGTTTGTGGAAAAGACAAAACACCTACTGAGATTTGAGTATCGCGATGCAGGCCTACCTTCCCTTTCCCAAACAGAAGAATCAGTTGCTTGTCTGTGTAATCCACACCTTCCAAGTAACACTATATCCAATAGGTAACACTGGAAGATATAGATACCTATTATTCAACTCTTAGTTCTCTGCATCTGTCTGCGATTGAAATTTTGCTCCATGGTATGTACAGGGTGGGCATAAAATAACTTTCACTCTCTGGAGGTATCTGTAGCTAAAACCAATAAACGGAATGAGACCAAATTTTAGAGACTTTCGAAGGTGGGGAGATGATTTCAGCGAAAAAAAAAAAGAGATTTAGTACCAAAAGTCGCCGATATGAGAAATTTTGGCGCTGGCGTAGCCGAAAACAACGGATAATTGCATTAAAGGCAGATAAAATGGAATAATAACATTTCGACGGTGTAAGCGACAGCCGCGTCACTCATTCCAGCTGGATATGTGGCGCGTTACAATGATAAAAAGAATAATAACAAATAAACTAAAATAACAAGTTGCAAGAGACACAGAAATTAATGTAGAGATTGAACTCACAGGAAATAATGTTTTATTCATCAGAATTAGGGTCTCCTGGACCACATATACGATTTTCAACGTGCTGACCTTTCTTGTGTACAACAAATGGCGACATGCTCTACAGCTGAGCGTAAGGAGTCGGATTGGACGTTCATAACAGCCCGTTTTATGTTCTCTTTCAAGACATGCAAGTGGGGAACGCCATCAACATACACAACCGATTTCAAATATCCCCACAGCCAAAAGTCACATGGAGTGATGTCCAGGGATCGAGGCGGCCATGCCGTCAGAAGAAATGACTGCTAACCCTCTCATTACTGAAATGCTGACGTGAAAGCGCTGTACTGAACATTCAATATGTGGCCGTGGTCCATCCTGCATAAAAATTATGGAGTCCAAACATTGTCTTTGTTGCAATGCAGGAATGACAAATTTTTCCAGAATTCGTCGATAAATCTCTCCATTAATGGAGCAGGATACAGGACCTGTAGGGGTAATACGCTCAAAAAACTATAGTCCTATAATGAAATCGGGTGTGAAGCCACACCACACGGTTACTTTTGGAGAATGCAGTGGTACTTGTTGGATCGCTTGGGGATGTTCAGATGCCCAAATTCTGCAGTTGTGAGTGTTGAACGACCCATTCAGATAAAAATGAGCCTCATCGCCCCACAATATTCTCCAAGGCCAGTCATTGTCGACCTCCATTCGGACAAGAAACGTTAGTGCGAAGGTCATGCGCTTATCATAATCTGCGGTAGTTAGTGCTTGCACACGGCTGAACTTATAGGGATAGAAGTGAAGCATTTTCCGTAAGATTTTCCAGACTGTACCATAAGCCATATCAAGTTTGTGAGCTATGGCACGAGCGCTTGGACCAGTACTGGTCCCTGTGTCGTCGAACACCGCGGGAGCAACGTCTATTACTGTCTCTTAATATTTCTTAATATACTGCTTTCCGACCTCTGCCAGGTCTAACTCCTTGTGATCCAGTTTCTTCAAACTTCTTAATCATAGCTCTCAGTGCGACAGCTGACATAGGACCTGTACGCAGGTTATGAAGCCTTCTAAATTCCCGAAGGGCAGCTACGGCATTGCACTGTTTAAGGTAAAACAACTTAACAAGTAAAGCACGCCGAGGCAAGGTAGGACGCATATTGAGCACAATTCGTCAGTCATTCGAATCACTGCCTGAACGTTTCCAATCCCTTTTTAAGTGGAATTGGTGGCGGCTCTAATATGACCTTACGTAGCATTAAATCTTTAATTTCTTACTTTATTCATTGCAGAAAATCGTAACGAATTCAATACACCCCACTCAACAGCAGTTTCTGTGATTTTTTGTCCCCTAGCCACAAGCATTCAGTCTAATAAGATACATGATTGCTAATGCGAAAAAGACGTGGTTAGTAACGCAACCACTATATTTGTTTTCATTTTATTAGGAGACTGAATAGAGCAAGAAAACATTTTTAAAGCATAAAACACATAATATTATACTTAAGCGATCATATATTTTACCAGTCAGAAAACTGCTAATATATTTCTTTCTGAAATAGATTATTCAACAACAATTATCTGCAGCAATATATTTTCTCCTGTACAGCAGCTCATTTAATCAACGATACGTAGACATATTTATATCTTTTCCTGCTTTAGTAACGTTTGTTTCTTACACTTCCTGTTTTGTTATCTGTTTCTATACAGTCATGTTGAGAGGACAAAATATAGTGCTTTTTTTATATATTAACGACTGTCTATTGTTAGACTAATTTAACACCATTCCTTTAAAATAGGTTTTTAGTTTTAGAAAAAAAAATATTTGTCTTTTGTTTCGATTTTTTTTAACATATTACTGTTTCATTCTATAATTGTCAAAAGGTTCGTAAAAAATGTTTTCTCTTGCATTACTTTGTTTGTTTGTTTTACATTTTGCAATTAAAAAAAATTTTTTTTTGGCTAGTGGGTGAATCAAGAATGCTTTTCATATTCCCCGTTATCTGTAGAAGACAATGTATGGATAGGGTGTTATTGAGCTATAAGCTCTGGTCATGACAGGGTAACGGCAGTAGCCGGGCCACAGTTAAAACTTCATTGGCTACAACATTGCCATCTGTTATCCTCTTTTTTTTTTTCCCTCACAAACTACATTTTATAATAGTATTTTTATTATTTGGATAGATGGGTGAAGCAAAAATGCTTTTAATATTCCCCTTTATCTATAGAAGAAAATGTATGGATAGGGTAACAACAATAGCCGAGGCCCAGTTAAAACTTCATTGGCTATATACAGCATTGTCATTCGTTACCTTCTGTCTCTCCCTTCTAGAACCACTTTTTTTTTTTTGTGACCCTTGGAGGGTAATGGATGGCAATCTTGTAGCCAATGAAGTTCTAACTGAGGCTCGGTTATTGCTGTTACCCTCCTGCCATGATCAGAGCTTTAATAGCTCAATAACACCATATCCCTACACTGTCCTCTACAGATAACGGGGAAGATGAAAAGCATTCTTGCTTCGCCCCTTTAAGCCAGTCCTTATAAGGACTATAAGAAAATGAATCGATGATTAGGTGAGATGCAGTGATTAATATACCCTTGGACGGTAATGGATGGCAATGCTGTAGCCAATGAAGTTCTAACTGTGGCTCGGCTATTGCTGTTTCCCTCCTGCCATGATCAGAGCTTTAATATACCCTTGGATGGCAATGCTGTAGCCAATGAAGCTCTAACTGAGGCTCGGCTATTGCTGTTACTCTCCTGCCATGATCAGAGCTTTAATAGCTCAATAACACCTTATCCCTACACTGTCCTCTACAGATAACGGGGAAGATGAAAAGCATTCTTGCTCCGCCCCTTTAAGCCAGTCCTTATAAGGACTATAAGAAAATGAATCTTCTTCACCTTATTCTGTATGCTACTCGCTATCAATACTTCTGGTGTGAATGAATTGAAAGTTGGAGGGACAACTGTATAGCACTTGAAGATGTATAGGTTATAATAATTATAAGATCTATAAAAAGAATAGCAGCTTTTCGTTTAAGCTGCAGATTATTCCAAGAAAATCAAGAAATTAACTGTATTCTGGTTATTTTTCTTGCAGTAAAACAGTTTCATGAATTCTCTTTAATTACATTGTCTGAAGTAATCACATTCCAGAGTAAAAACATTGTTTGTTAGTGATTGTAATTCTTTCGGTTATTATCATAAAATATGTGTTTACCACATTCGTGTAGTAAACATCTTCATACATTGTCTGATCTGTTTATGGCGAAATAGCTAATCAGGAAATTGAATGTTGCTGTTTGATTCGGTATAATGATTCACAGGAAAACAGCAGTCAACTGTAGCTAGATCATCTATTCTAGTCACACCTCAGTACGTCACTCAACAAAAGAATAAAAAGAAATTTCTTGTGAATTGAAGAAAAGTTCGGCAACAAACCACTATGAAAAGGCGCCTATTTATGTTATGGTGTGTTTTTTCTTTCTCGTAGCAATATTATAAAAGAAAGTTACTTATGTTTTATTCTTGTTGTTATTCACAGTCTACAACATCGTTCTCAATGCTTGTAGTTTTTCATGTTGAAAGAAAGGTGAAGAAAGCGAATCTATTTTCGTCCAGAAATTCCTTTTTTCATTTTACCAAAATAGAGAAACTACTTTTTCAATATTTTAATACAATTCTCTTAAAAAATGTATGAAAATAATAACAATCTATTATTTTTAAAAATATTTATCTTAAATAAAGAAAAACTAGCAAAAATTTTGAAATTATGTTAAGACACCTAAAATTTTAATTCATACATCTTAAACAATTAATGTTGGAAATATGAAATATAGTTGGTTTTTTTTGGTGTTTCTGAAACAAATCTCTCATTTTTTTTCCTTTGAACATTTGACATAGAAGTACGAAAATTTGTCAAACAACCAATATGATATAACATAATATAACGTAATACTAGCGTGGGCCAAGCATAATTTTATAATTTTTTTTTGCATTTTTATTTACAGTTTGCATAATCCAAAATTCTGCTCTAGAGACCAAAAATACGACTTACTGATTATGTTTAACCAACATGCTAAACATGGATAACATGAGAAGCAATCGTAATTTTAAATTACTCTTGGTGTGCGTACGACGACTTTCAATGAACAACTATTATATTATAACAATTCTGCGTTTAAGATTTGATTCTAAAAAGCAACTTTTAAGAAAACATAATAGTGCGTATGACGACTTACTTGTTCTCAGAGGTAGGGACATGTGCAACTCACTTACGGTAAAGTTATCTTCTGCCCTGATAGCGCTGTCTCTTAAAAGTAGCAAATACATCTGTGTTGTTATCCACCAGATCAGCGAACACCCTCCAAATTTCATCGTTTCACACCTTCATGAGACCGACAGACATCTGGCTTTGAGGCGTGAGAACGATAAAAAGTCGCGACCCACTCCTCTCGTTTGTATTCGTACAACTACCTAGCCGACGATTGCAAACTCACGTAATTAGTGGGATGTTGCGACATTCGGGCATGTCGAAGTATGGCGGCTGATAACAACCGCGTTGTCATGGAAACGGATGAGTTCATTAGTTCATTGTGGAAGCACAATGCGTTGGCAGAAGTGTGACCGTATTTCTTAGGAAGTTCACAAGATTGTTGCCGTGATATCGTATTACGTTTACTGTATGTGACCAACACGGACTTTCCAGTGATATGCTGCGTATAAGAAAATATGCTGTTAGGAAGTTTGTAACATACGTCACTTCCTGAAATATACCACGGAGCGCTAAAAGCGCTAGCTCGTGGCAGAAGAAAGTTTGGCTGAATCTATTACGGCAAACTAAAGTTTGTGATTGTAATTCATATAAAATACATGCAAAATTAAATATAAATAGATGATATAATATACATGATGTACAGTATACCATAAAATAAATGTAAATACATAAAATGAAATATATAAAACGTAAATGTAAAACATGTTATATAAAATAGAGTAAATATAAATGTAATGAAATATAAGGCGAAATATATAAAATGTTTTACATTTACGTTTTATATATTTCATTTTATGTATTTAGTCGCCTCTTACGACATGCATGAGCTACATTGGGGCTAATACGTAAGTAAAGGCTTGTATAAAAATTAGAACGATCCCTAGACCACTGAATAGTAGCCGAAAGATCGTCCAACTCAGTTAGGCCCCCCACCCCACCGGACAGAACCGCTCATATTCCAGGGAAAATCATCCACTGACAAGGCCCTTCTCTGGCCACGCCGGAGAACACCCTCCCCAGAGAGTCAAAATGCTCTCCAAGGGCAATCCCCCCCCGAAATCTAAGCCCCCCCTCACCGGAAGCAAAATTTGGGAAGAAACATGAGAGAGCGAAACTCAGCGTCTATTTTAGTCGCCTCTTACGACACGCATAGTTACGTGGGGACTATTCTTTCCCGGTCACCACACGGGGAGCATCTCGAATTTACGTATCGTTACCAGGATGGGTGAAGCACAAGTGCTTTTCATATTCCCCTTTGTCTCTGTGATGAGAGTTATTTGAGAAAGGGAGTTTTGTGAGCAATTAATCTCGCCTTCTGGTGGCAGTTGTGTTAGCTGTGGTCAGTTGGGAGTAGGATAGCCTTCGGTCTTTTATATTTGTGGTAATCTGTTTCGTTGTAATTGACAGCTTGTACAATCAGCGGGTTTGAATGTGTACTTGATTTTGACGAAGACTTTTTATGCAAGATCGCGGAGAAGGGAGGAAATGTATGGAATGCAGATTTCTCGATGAACCCGTGAATTTCTGATAAATCATGGGGCGTCCAGGATCATCCTCAGGCATTTATTCTGGACTCTTTGTAGTTTTGAAATGTTTGATCGTGAAGTGTGACTCCATGCTGGTGAGGCGTAGGTAATAACTGGACGCATAACCATCCGGTAAAGTAGTAATTGATTTTGTAAGTTTAATTTGCTCCTTGTTGATCATTGGGTAGAGCTGTGCAATGACTTTGGAAGTGTTGGAGCCAATGAGATTGATGTGTTTGCTAAAAAGGAGTTTATTGTCCAGTAATACCCCAAGGTATTTGTTCTCTGATTGCCATGGAATATTTTGGCCAGAGAGCAAGATGTCTTCTTTAATGCAGACCTTTCTTCTAGAGAACAGCATAGCTGAGCTTTTGAGGGGATTCACCTGAATCTTCCAGTTAGTGAACCCGTTTTCTAGCACATTGATACTTCCTTGGAATTTACGTAGTCCTTATAAGGACTGGCTTAAAGGGGCGAAGCAAGAATGCTTTTCATCTTCCCCGTTATCTGTAGAGGACAGTGTAGGGATAGGGTGTTATTGAGCTATTAAAGCTCTGATCATGGCAGGAGGGTAACAGTAATGGCCGAGCCTCAGTTAGAACTTCATTGGCTACAGCATTGCCATTTATTACCCTCCAAGAGTATTAATCACCGCATCTCGCGGTCGATCTTCTCCACACCGGAATTTACGTCCTTATAAGGACTGGCTTAAAGGGGCGAAGCAAGAATGCTTTTCATCTTCCCCGTTATCTGTAGAGGACAGTGTAGGGATAAGGTGTTATTGAGCTATTAAAGCTCTGATCATGGCAGGAGGATAACAGCAATAGCCGAGCCTCAGTTAGAACTTCATTGACTACAGCACTGCCTTCCATTACCCTCCAAGGGTATTAATCACATTCCTCCGGTGTTCGCCTCCCCACTGAACCCGAATTTACGTGGAATAAATACATATGACATATATTTTTCATCTACAAGTAATAAAAAGGCGTCTGATTTATTATTATAATTTTAGACATCTGTTTCAGATTTTTTTAAAGTTAATTATATTTCAAAATAAATTTCATCTTTATTTTATTATTATTTATTGTTCAAGTGTAAGCAAACAAACTTTTTTGTGTTTTTTGTTTTTGAGTTCTATCATTAAGTGAAAAGAAAGTGTAATGACTGTAGTCACCAAACAGGAAAATATTCTGTTATATATCATGCAGTGATTATTTAGATACTTGAAAATTGGAGACGTTTTTCATTTCTTTATTAAAACTAAACAAGGTAATGTATAAAATATCAAGTAACAACTCACTACTATGAATTCACTAGTAACACTAGAATAAATTCACTAGTATGAATTTATTCTACTGTTATACGCAACTTGACCACCTTTTCAGAGAGTAACCTCAGTATATATTGCATCCTCTAAAAATAATGAGGCAGAAACAACTTGTGACACACCCACCCACACACAATGAACAATACATTCATTAATCAAGGATAGCCAGACTACTACACCATACTCCTACAGCACCAACATCTACGCAGGTTAGAAGCCCACTGCCTCATGCAGACTCCACATCGTCATCCTACTTGGTTAGCAGTCACCACCTTTCGTAGGAGTGAAAGATGGAAACTGTGTGGCCATTCTTTCTCTACCTCTCTCTCCAAAAAAAAAAAAAAAAAAAAAAAAAAAAAAAAAAAAAAAAAATATATATATAATTTGGAAATATTTCTATAAACGTGATTTCTTATATTGTTAATGTACATGATCTAAGTTTGTTCCTGACATGAAGAGCTTTTATAAACAGTTCTGACAAGTGTATTATTTATGGACAGTATTTGAGATCTATGACGTCACTTCGCGATTAATTCAACTGGTTATCAGGTTCACGTGTTCTAACATGCGTGTAGGATTGGTGCTTACAATTCATCCGCATCGTATTTCTAATATTTTTATTTATTTGTTTATTTTTTGCATTGCGAAAAATGTGTAATGTTATTGGCTTAATTTTTTCTCTAGAAATATCTTAGTTTTAAAATTTTTTTTCTAGTTGGTAAGGTCTTAAAGATGTTTGTCCAGAAATTTAAGAATATCTATTATATATACGAAACAACGAACCCTTCATAAATTCCATAGAACACTTTAACTCCAAACATCTCTGATACAGCGACATCTGGTTGTGTTTTTATATCATAAAAGAATATGATAGCAAATGAATCTGATAATTGTCAAATTTCATAAATGCATTATTACTATCATCATCATCATCATTATTTAAATCATCCTGCAAGGTCTCTGACATAATCCTTATTAACTATACTTCTATCCGGTTTTGCATCGTCAGAAAGATACTAAATATTTATTCACGATCATTTCCTATATCATTAAGGTACAAATTAAATAGCACTGGAGAGTATGGAGTCCTGTAGCATTCAACTAGTTCTACGTCTTCTGAATTCTACCCCTCCAATGTCTGTTCAACACCCGACCTTTTATTCACATCACCAGCTCCACAACCATCCGTATTTGTTCCAGTTTATATAACAGAGTTCCATGCTGTATCCTGGCAAAGCTCTTCATGCCGTTGCAAAGTCCAGCAATATAATGCTCCCACTATCCAATTCAGCTGTCACTTTATTATAAAAAGTAAGCACATTATTGCATGACCTTGTCTTTCACAAACTATGCTGTTCTCGCGTACAGTATCCTATTCCATCCATTCCAGAATTTCACTTTTAATTAACTTCTCCTGTACCTAAGGCACTATTAATACGCCATAATTAGCAACTTCTGTCTTGAAACCTCCTTTATACAATGAAACTATTTTCCTCTCTTTCCTCACCTTTGGTAATCCTATAAGTGCTAAGGTTCAAATTAAAAAATCGTATGAAAGGAAGTGTCAGTTTCCTAGTGCATTCTCGCAATACTCGGATAATATCCATTTAATCTTCTAGATGTATTCACATCAAGATTCTTTAAATCCTATTCGCCTACTTATACCTCTTTCCACATCAGTTATTGGCAGTATAACTAGAGTTCAAGAGGATAAATCAATTTGATTTATCCTCTTGAACTCTAGGTATACAGTCTACTGCTATATCCTTCAAACATCCAATGCACTGCTAATATCCTTTCTCTACAGTTCCATGCACCTTTCAAAGTAATATTTTCAGTTTGCCGTTATTAACTCCACAAACACACCTTCTTAACTGAAAATTCCACACATTTAGCTATCTTCCAAATGAAAACTATACGGCTGCTCTTGCCAATTTAATTATTTATTATTACCCACAAAAATCCCAATTCCTTTCGCCCATGTAAACTGATGTCTGGATAATTAAGGTCTCCATAAAAATTGCTCGTACTCCATTCATTGAGTTTATTTGTCCATTATTACCATCACACCATCCTTTGTATTGTTTAGCTTATAGCTTATATATTTGTATTATTGGCTTCTATCTCAACAGATGGCCTCAAATGCACTAACTTTCTGCTATCATATGCAATGATCTTCTTCATTCTGTTCTCTCTCTCTCTCTCTCTCTCTCTCACTCACTCTCTTTCTCTCTCTGTATCCTCCTTGAAAATACTACACCCCTTCACATTCTATCCCAACGCCGTCTCTCTAAATGCCGACTAACCGAATGCTTCTGACATTAGTGTACATAAAGCGTAACAAACTCCTAGGCCCACCACTACCCTTGCAGTTTGTGCGGACTATTCCATTTATATTTGTTATTTGTTATCTGATTATTTTTATTAATTAATAAATAACTGTATAAAGTAGATAAAATATATCAATATTATTTTCCTAACACACACACGCGCGCGCGCGCGCGTACAATCATCATCACGGAATTTCCAAAGTAAGCGTAGCTACACTATAGTTTCTACACTATAATTAAAAAATATATTTTTTTTAAATTATCAGTTATCAAGAAATGTACAAAGAGCATTTTCCGTGATTAAAATTTTCAGTGAAGCAAAAATGACAATAAAATATGTGTAGAGATTTAAATACAGGAGTTTAATTAACTGTATTTACTCTGAAGACAATATGCAAATACTGTATGCACTATTCGAATTACCAGCATGAGAAATATACAAATATATACTTGTATATCTACCCATAACTAGTACGTTTAAAGTACACATATGAAAAATCAAATGGAAGTGTTTTTAATGAAAGCTTTTTTAAGTATTGTATTTTATTATGTAAATGTTTCTTTTTTTTATGAAACATTTCGTAATATATTTTTTTCGGGATCGCAGTTAATACTCCTTTATTATACTAATACCATTTTTTTAAAATTTATTATTAATATTTTAATATATAAATGTTTGAGTTAAAAAGTATAATGCAAAATTTATTTGCATTTATTCTTATAAACAATTTCTGCTCAGCCTTTAAAATTAATAAAATATTAAATATAAGGCTAATAAACCAATATTTTATAAATATGTTTGATATAGTAAAGCGAAGTTTTAAGTTGTATTCGGCTTTCAGGTTACCCAGTCATGACTGCCGTAGCCAATGAAGTTCTAACTGAGGCTATGGCCGTTAAGAGTTTCGCTCTCTTAGGTTTCTTCCGAAGTTTTGCTCCCGCAGAAGGAGGGTTTAATTTCGGGGAGGGGGATTATCCTGAGAGAGAGCATTTTGAGTCTCCGGGAAGGGTGTTCTCCGACATGGCCCGGTGAGGGGGGCTATGTCGGTGGATGCTTTTCTCTAGAATATGAGCCATTCTGCTCGGTGGTGGGGGAGCCCAACGCTGAGTTGGATAGTCTTTCGGCCACTATGGAGTGGTCCAGGGATCGTCCGAATTTTTAGAGATGGCTTTACTTAAATATAACGCTCAATAACACCCCCATCTATACAGATTTTCATCAATCTGATGAAGGGATAAAGAGTCAAGAACTCAGTCCATCTCACCCCCCCCCCTCAAAAAAAAGTGTCCTGATTCCCCGTGTGGTGGCAGGGCTAAGAATAGCGCAGCTGTAACCCATGCGTGTCGTAAGAGGCGACTAAAATGGACGCAGAGTTTCGCTCTCCTAAGTTTTTTTTGCCTTGGGGAAGCAATTTGAGTCTCCTGGGATGTTATTTTCTGATGAGGCCCTGTCGGTGAGCGCTTTTCCCTGGAATATGAAAGGTTCTGTTCAGTGGTGGTGGGGCCCGTCACTGAGTGGAACTAAAGCTGAGTTGGACGATCTTTCGGTCATTCGTGGGGAGTGGTTCTGGGGATCGCCTTTTATTTAGAAAGGACTTTACTTACATACCAGCCCCACTGTAGCCCATGCATGTCGTACGAGGCGACTAAAATGGGTACCCAGGGAGGGTAATGGTTGGCAATGCTGTAGCCAATGAAGTTTTAACGGAGGCTCGGCTATTGCTGTTACCCTCCTGCCATGATCAGAGCTGATAGCTCAACAACACTCTATCCATACATTTTTTTCTACAGATTACGGAGAATATGAAAAGCATTCTTGCATCACCCATCTAGCCAAAAAAAAAAAAATATATTTTTTGATATTGACCTTCTAGAAGGTTGCTTTACTTAAATTCACATATCTTGGTAATTTTTTATTTCCTCTTAGATGTTTTACTAAAAGTAGTACAAAAAAAGTACTATTTTTTCATTAAGTACTTTCGTTTAGAGGATGAAATATTAAACGAAAATCTAATCAGTGTAAATAAGCATTATTTTTGCGTAATGAAAACATTGGTTTGATTAAACATTTCATTAGGCAAATGCTTTAATGAACAATGGGTGTTTATTTATAAACCACAAATGATAAATTTTGGGTATAACCGATTCAAAGATTCTTTACTTACTTTTTTAATTTCTTAAATTAACAAAAAAAGTGTGAAACTTATTTTTACACTTTTTTAAAATTTATTATTTGTTTAAAATTTGAAGAGTGTTAAATATTTTATAGTAGGCTAAAACACCATTTTCAAATAAATTTATCTATTATATTAAAATCTGATTACCTGTCTTCTGCTGCAAGCAAAGAAAGAATGCATGTAGAATAACTTTATTGAATGCAGATGGTATTGTTAATAATTGGTGGATTTTTATATAGAGTATTCATAGATTCATAGTATTCACTTCACTCGTGCTCGGAGGTGTCGACAACCGCTGGCGGCCGAGTCAAGGGCCAGCGCGCGCTGGCCCTTGACTTAATAGCACAATCCACATGCAAAATAAGGAGCGCCTGATTTTCAAACATGTTTGAACTTGTCGCAGCATTTAAAACCATTCCACGCTCATATTAATTTTGATGTTTCATTTTCTTATTACTTATTATTATTAAAACAGTTGATAGTGTGTGTTTCTTTATTGCATTTTTATTTAGGATCGCTGTACTTAATAAAATTATATTCTATTAAGTTAAAATATACAACCCAGCGAAGATATTAGATATGTATTTATTTATTTAATTATTTTTTTAAGATGAGCACTGGGTTGCGTGCCGGAAAAAAGTCGTTGGCGTGCCACATTTGGCACGCATGCCAAGGGTTCCCCACCTTGGCACGCACGTCTAGACTCTTACACTTAAATGCGATGAGTGTTGTTATAAAAGTCAAACCCTTTGTGAAACAAATAAATGTGCAAAGTAACCGTTAACAAATTCAGCCCCCAGAATTATATATTATAATTGATCATGAAAAGAATCGAGAAAGGAACGATGAACTATGAAATTGGGTTATCACTTCAACTGTTTCGCAACTTCTCCAGTCATCAGAACAATAAATAAATTTTTTACGATTCATAGCATATCAACACAACGAATATTGTTTCTCACACAAACTTTATCAAGTTTCATTAACATTATTTTTTCTTCATAATTTATGCTGATGTGGTGTTTTGTCGACCTTGTAAATGTTCCATCATGAAAAGAGCAAAGCGTTTTTAAGAGGTAAACACTCTGTAAGTAGAAAAGAGGTGAATGCACCTAAGATAATCTTGTCATGCCAAATGCATATTTTTCCCTTGTTAATATTCCTATGATTTGGAAGTTTTGACAAAAACATTTATTTATTTAAGGTGACTTGCTTATTAATTAACATAATGATTATAATAACGTACTAAGTAGAGAAATGCATGTCTTCATTTTGAGTAACGCAAGTTGTAAGCAGCCTCCACCTCAACCAACATGCGATGATAACTCCTTTTTTTATTATTTAAACTCAAACTTAAAACCTCGAAAGAGCGCGCGCACGCACGCACGCACACACACACACACACACTAATTAATTATAAAGATAATTTTTAAACATTTGCGTTATACGAAATTACAAACACGTGAAACAATTTTTTTTAATAATTATTAAATACATTTTTAATTATATAAATTCCATATACATTCAGAAGAAACAAAATTTATAAAATATAAATTTTCAATAATAAAGAAAAGTTAATAAAACAAACGAAATTTTTTCTGTTGGCAAGAAATTAGTTTTGTTAAATACTATATTTATGATTGTTTGATTTTTTGCCTTAGATGGGGGGGGGGTCCCGTTAAGAAGGCTTTTTTTTTTAAGATATGAGTTAGGGAAGTCAGAAGATACATCACAGGTTTTTCTGACAAAACTGGATATTCGTTATTAATATGTTCCATTCTGGTCATATTTCGTTTTGACATACTATTTGAATCCGATTCTAATAATTGGATTTGACCAAGTCGCAGAAAGGCTAAGAAAAAAAGAATCCTAGTTAGCGACTACATTCGAACTGAGAAAGGCTTTATTCTGGTTGCTTAGCACTATGGGTGCAAGCGCCACTTCTACAGCGCTACACGTTCTTAAAGTTCTTAAAAGAACTGGTCGATGGACTGAGTCCTTGATTCTTTATCCCGTCATCTGAATGAAGAAAATCTGTGTGGATGGGGTGTTATTGAGCTAAAAGGCTCTAGGCATGGCTGGGTAACGGCAATAGGCCGAACCTCAGCTAAAACTTCATTGGCTACAGCATTGCCATTTGTTACCCTGGAGGTCCTAAGAAGGACTTTTGGCTTATCCCTTCAAATTAGTCTCCAACACCCAGCGCCACACATAACTCTGTTTTTTTTATTTATATAATAATAACTATAGGAGATTTATTATGGTGTTAATGGAATTATCAAGTTTAAAAATGGAAATTGCTGCCATAATAAACAGAAAAATAGGTAAAAAGTTAGAAAAGGATTCAAAATTTAGAAGTTTCCATAGATGAATTGTATACTCAAATATACAAATATTATTAAAAACATAAAAGAGCTTGGAAACAAGAACCTTCGGAAAATCGATGACAAAATCTAAAGGAGAGATTGACTGATTGATTCAACTAGAGAGAAGCTTTGCAGTAAAGTTGTCTACAAATGCTAAGAGAAAATCATGAAATGTTATTTGTCTTATATTGAAGCATTAAAACGACAATGATCATAAAAATATATATTCATATCTCAGTTTTGTTAGCCACTCGGCTAACAGCACAGCGCGGACATGTTTGAAAAATGTTTGACAAAATTACCAAAATGTTTGGTAATTGTATAAGCAATAACTCCAGTATGGATGGATAGAATTTATTAATATATAAGTGATTAATATATTAGCGATTCTAAAATACATGATATATATTTTAGAATCACTAAAATGTGCCCAATCAAGTTGTGCTAATCGCGAAATTTGGTAAGCCTAATTAAATATCCATACCACATAAAATAAAGATAAAAATAGCCCAAGGCTCTATTATTTAGTTAGGAATGACGTCAATGTACTAGTGTGTGATTACAAAATGCATATTTTCATGATCGTCTGCAATCATTTTTTTGCTTGTTAAAGTAACGTCATTATTATCCTTTCTTGTTATTCTGAAGGCAAACAGAAAATGAAGACATTTGTAACGGAGGAAAGTTCGTTAAATTCAAGGTGTATTTGAAACACGGTTAACATTTCCTACGTGATTACACTGCCAATGAAATGAGTGAATGATTGGACGTATTTACTGAGCCTTCCAGTCGAAGACTGACTCGAAAAATTTCTTTTTATTGCAGTAGTTTATCACGAACCGGTTTGAACAAAATGATGCACTTCCGATATTTAAATCTAAGTATAAATGATATATATATATATATATATATAAAAGCAGATATCTCGACAGTATAACTTTATTCTAATGCTTTCGTTATAGTAAATATTTATCATGATTTTATTTATAATTATATTTATTAATTTTGTTCGTCTTAATATTCATTTAAACATTAAAAATAATCTGTTTTTATTTTACTGTCTCATTTCGTAACTGTGTAGTAAGACGATTCAGCTAGATGGCATTGAAATCACTTTCAGTAGGTTTATGCGCTTGCGCGAAAGGTACATGTTTGTAATTAGTCCCAATACCAAAAGAATGTGATTGACCAATGAGAGGCCTGTTGATTCTCCAATACCAAAACTATTTGCTAGTTTAGAGTTCGATTCATTGTTATGATGGCTTACATATTTCGTGTGTGCTACTGTCAGTGATATAAAAAAATGAATAGAGTAATCAGTAATTTTATTTACATTTTATTCCATTTATATAAGCAATAAAACTCATTTGGGAGCAGTAGGTTGAGTTGGATAATATTGAGAATAAGGGGGTGGAGGTGACAAAGTCATATTCGGATGAGTTTCATAGCCTGTCCCCCATGTTTGAGATGGTGGAAAGTTAGGGTTATGTCCTTGGGGATGTCCTTCTGAGAGAGTTAGCACAGGATGAGGTTGCGGATATGCCTGGCTGTACACTGCACTAGGTAATGTGGGCTGCGGTTGTTGTTGTTGGCTGATCACCGCTCCTGGCTGGGTACGGTTGGCGCAACATCCAAAGAAAACTCTGCCAATTATGAAACAGCAACCTGACACAATAAGAATGCTTACGATCGCTATCCCAGCAATGGCACCTGGAGACAACTTGGAACTACTCCGTCGTATATATGATGATGAGAAGTTGGCATCACTGTTTTCTTCTTCCTCGTCATCATCATCATTATCATCATCATCTGAAAATCAAAGAAACTACAGTGAATAAAACTTTTAACATTTATTTTTATATCTTTTTTAATAAAATACTGACCATCAACAGTATTTTTGAAGGAACTGTATTCTTAATTCTCTTTTTGTAGGAGAAAATTTTAGTCCAAAACATAGAAATCATCCTCATCCTCATTATTATTATTATTAGAACAAATTGATTTTTTTTGTACCCGTCCATTAAATCTTGGAAGGTTAGATGATAATAATAATAATAATTTTAAAACAATGTTTTATCATTATGATAATAATAATAATAATAATAATAATTACCAGAAATAACCAAGTTTTTGACTTTGGAGGTATCTCAGATAAAATATCGTGTGAGTTCAAGTTTCGGATCACTGGCCTTTACACCATTCTTTCTTAAAGTGTGTTGCGAAGCCCCCTAGTGAGCCATGTTGTTTTCTTGGCGGGTTACGAGAGAATTTAATTAGTAAATCAGTATTTTTTCTAAATCCTAGTTTGAAATTTTTCACTTTGGAACAGAATATATTGCAAATATTTAATTAAAAAGTTATTTTAATTAAAATTCTACACGGACTATAGCATGTGTTTATCAATTTACTACTTTTGGCTTCACGTACAGTCAGAGTATCTTGGACTCTATAATGTATCGATGAAGCAATTATTGCCATTCTCCTGAACTTATAAGTGCAAAATTGAGTTTACAATACATTTTTGTGTGAAAAGTATGTCTGCTTAATGTGAAGCCAGATATGAAGCTGAAACTATAGCGTAGAAACTGACATAGATTTACTGGTGTCTGAAAGGAAGTAGTGTCATCATACTTCGCATTAATATATTTAATATACACTACTCAAAACAAATAGAGGATATTTTAGTTTCTGTCGGATAATTATAAATTTCTGCAAATAATTATAACTATTGGGTACTTTATATATGAATAACTATTTCTTATTTATCGTCACGGTGTAATTGATGAGATATTAATAAATAATCGATATTTATTACAAATTTAACAAATTATACATTTCAGCGTGATATAATGTTAACAAGAATAGCCAAAATCGCTTTTATTAAATTTTAATAGCCATTATTAATCCATTAACAGCCAAAACAGTGGTGCATCTTGATTGCATGGGGCGGATAAGATGATCAAATAGTTCTTATGGGATATTTCCCCACTCTTCTGTGAGAGCAATTTCGAGCTCTTGAAGCAATCGTGGTGGCAGCAGTCGAGCAAAGACTCACCTACCTAAAGCATCCCTGGCATCTTCGATTGGATTACAATCCGGTGAACTAGCAATCCATTCGTTCAATTCCTTCTTCTTCCTCTTGTGCCAAATTTGCACAGTATAGACGAGCATTGTCATCCATAAAAATGAATTCTTGGACAATTGCAGCAGCATATGGACGAACTATAGGTTCCAAAATCCCATCGCGATACCTTTAGGCTGTTAAGGAACCATTTCTGATCAAAAAGAGATCAGTATGGCCACCTATACTTATTCCGGCCCCATACCATAAAAATCCAACCTTGATGTTGGGGTCTTTCATGAACAAACTGTGGATTACTTCTTGTTCCACTTTCACTCCATATCAAGAAACGTCGGTTATCTGGTTGCAGGCTGAACTTGGAACTCGTCACTAAAACGTACACGAGCACAATCCTCATTTGTCCTATTGCAGTGTTCCTGTGCCCAAATTCTTCGGGCTCTTTTGTGATTTGCAGTAAGTGGAATGCAAACTATTGGTCTTCGAGCATATAAACTTATGTCATGAAGACGATGTCGAACGTTTCCCGTCTCCAGAAAGCGATTCCAAAGTCGCGAGATACACGACACGCTTGAGCGACAACTTGATGCGTTTGTCCAGCTTCTAATCAACCAATGGCTCTCCAAGCCATGGATTCCGGGATATCATGTTGCTCTGCCATTTTTAACAAAATAATGGGAGGTAGGTGACACAAGTTTACAATTGAAGTGATAATTATGCACTGTGGAAGTGAGCGCAACAAGCCACGCTTTTATACCCCCTCCACATGTTAATACTACGACTAAGACACGTTTCGACAAGACTTAGCATGATTTTGTACGCAGTTGCGTGTTCTACACTGCTGTTATGTATATTAAGA
Organism: Typopeltis vanoorti; assembly: GCF_054136105.1. Lineage (NCBI taxonomy): Eukaryota > Metazoa > Arthropoda > Arachnida > Uropygi > Thelyphonidae > Typopeltis > Typopeltis vanoorti. The sequence goes on from NC_143557.1 coordinate 129,416,300, forward strand.
ATATTTTAAAATAAATGTGTTATGTTAGATTTGTAAATTATTTTTATAACTTTATAATTTACAATAAAACCAAAATACCCCGTAATTGTTTTGAGCAGTATACTTTGCACTTTTTTTTTTACAAGCTTAATTCCTTGAATGTTTGAGCTTAATTGTTTAGTATTAATTTTCTATAACATACGAAGAATCATCTGATATAATGACTTTAAGGACTCCTGTTTAAGGACTATTGAATCTAAACCAATTGCAACGATGATACTCATAGGATTATCTAATATATTTAATTTATGCTTATTTAAATAAGGTGTTAGAATAATTTTACAATATTTTTAAAAAATTTAAGTTTTTAAACTTAAAACATTTAGAAAGAATCGTTATTTATATATTCTTAAATAAAATTTATTTTCTTTTATAAACAGAGATTAAAACAATGACTAGTCAGAGTCATAATTTATTGTTTATATTTTTTACCATTTATCAAGCTGATCTGACTTCCCTGTGTTCTTAATTTGCTCGCAACCAAAAGGTTTCAATTCCCACCTTGGGGAAACAAAAAAAAAGTATATCTTACCATATTTTATGTTTATTTTTATGACTATATTACAATAAACAGTATAGAAACTATGGTAATGTGTGCTACAAAAACGTCCATATTTATGTAGAACATATTCAAAAGCAAAAGCCAAGTTTAAATAATAATTGATGCACTTAGAAGATCAAAATGGAAGTTTTGATAGTATATTCCCAAGTACTGACCAGGCTGATCGCTGCTTAACTTCGGTGATCATACGAGAACCGGTGGGTTCAGCGCAATCTGGCCTCTAGCTATTTGATTATGTTTGTTAAAATACTATATATATGCATATGACGAAGTATTACACCTTAATTTTTCTGTAATTGTATATGATATTTACATAAAATAAACGTAAATGAGCAAATTCTAAACAAGCAGTGTGATATAAATTCTCTGTCGCTGTTTATATACACACTATTTTCTCTTTCAGCAAATACGATTCAAGACTGCGCAGAAGCGAATGCGCAATGTGAATAGCTAGGCTAAAACAGAACTGTTCTTAAAATATCAACAATAGGATTTTAAAGGCAACTCCATTTGACTTCATAATAACATTCTAATCACACTTTTCTTTATCTACCTCTTAGTATTTGTATGTAGTGAATGTTCGGTGACTTGAAATGACAGACGGATTTTCCTATTTGTGATATATTTTGCCAAGTTTGCTAAATATTCCTGAGCTACCTTGTAAGGTAGCTTATAAATATTTAATAAGAGAAAAACACTTCTAAATGTATATCACACCATCCTTTCCGAGACAAAAATAGAGAGATTAACCTTTGCTGCGTTTTGCCCGAGTTTGTACTAGGACCACTTGCATTAGCTCACGCTAGTAATCGCCGATACTTTTATAGTTTACTATAATCGGCAAGAAACTCTCTGATTCCAATCTTTGAGTTTCTTATTCGGTTTTAAAACAATGTGGGATTTAATATCCCATTAATTTAAATAAGAGAGATTTTAATAATTCAAATTGGGAAAGATGCAAATACAAATACATATGCAGTTATTTCTCCCCCCCCCCCCACTAATCTTTTAAGAAGGTATTTAGTTTACGGAAATAACAAATTCTCTGGTATATTTTGCCAGAAATGTTTACTGTAACATTGATGTAAATTAAATTTTACGTCAATATAAATGTTTCTAATTACATTTTCAAAATAATATTCTCAGTTATGACATGTATATTGTAACAACATAATTAAATAGAATGGATCGGTGACAACCCCTGTTACCAATCCGTTATCAACCTACTTACGTCCCCTGTTTAAATACTGACATCGCAGTACTTTATCAAACACCTTCTCAAAATCAAGAAATATTAGAGTACAATCTACACCTATAAAATGTAATAGATTTACTAAAATCAATTATTTTTAGTAATTTGATTACATTTTATATATTTGGGTAGCAATTTGATTACAAATTACTACCCAAGGGATTCCTTATTTCACAATCCAGTCTTGTATTCTGATTTAACCAATTCCTTCAAAACCTTCATTATCACTTAATCTGAGAGCTTAGTAAAATTTTTCATAATTTTATTTCAAAATATATCTTAATGAAAGTTTCTGTAAATTACAACGCAGCAAATTTAACTCTCTCAAGGCGCAGATACCATAAGATAGAAACGGGATGGACTAAGGAAATGGTACAGTTTATTCATGAATATTGATATCATCTTCCCATTCTGTAATTATTTGGTGTAATTCTCTTTGCAGACGCATGTCAATGATGTGTGTGATAGAAAAGTGAAAGGCGAATCAGTGATTTGTACACTTTTAGGTAGCTCTTAGTCCGTTGTTGATTATCCCTAGTAAGTATAATATAATATTTCACCTTGGTCTAAGAGTTTTCGAACTCAGATGGATGCAGTCAGTTAAACAAATAGGCAGTTTTCCTTTTCGGTAACATGCCAGTTCACGCGTAAAACTAATCAATTCGTGAACACGATGTTCAATTGGATATTAGAGGTGAAAAAGTAAAGGATTGCTCATCATAAGCCTAGAGTAGTTAGTATGGGGATGCAAGAGAGCGTGATAGTATTAGGAGAAAAAAATACAGATAGATAGCATGAGAGAGAGAGAGAGAGAAAAGGCCTCAGCTCTTTTATATCGTCATATAGCCAAAGGCCATCAGTTTTCCTTTTTCACCAATCTCATATAGATGAACAACCAAAAGACCAATTGAAACTAAAGCGCAAAGATGACTAATACCCAGGTGGTTATCCCCGTCTGGGTTAACTACCTGGATTTTTGTAGTGTTTTTGAAAGGAGTCAAGGACGTCTTTAGTGGTAGACATGCCTTCTCCATCAACACAAATTTGAGTTATAGTCCTTTGTTTGCGAAATTTTGTAAATTGTCTATTGAAGAATGCAGCTGAAAGGCTGTCTGCTAAGTGCTGTTGTATTCTTATCTTAAAATTTATTTCTTCTACTTATTTCTGTCTTTCCAGTTCTATCTCTTTGTTAATGTTTCTAATGAAGTTGATACATTCTATACCATTGCGTTGTTTTGTTACAAACCAGCTTCTCTCTTTATACAGGTCTTATTCAATGTGTAATTTCATTATTACCATGAATTCAACACCTTAGGACTGGCTTAAAGGAGCGAAGCAAAGCAAAAATGCTTTTCATCTTCCCCGTTATCTGTAGAGGAGAGTGTAGGGATAAGGTGTTATTGAGCTATTAAAGCTCAGATCATGGCAGGAGGATAACAGCACTAGCCGAGCCTCAGTTAGAACTTCATTGGCTACAGCAGTGGTCGCCAAAGTGGTTGATATCGATCCCCCAGGGGTCGATATAACATTGTTAGGGGTCGATTCGGGTTCAGGGATCGATAGAAAAATATAAGACATCATTGTACAGGTAATATTTAATTTGGTTAACTTGGATTACTTCCATCCTGAATGACAACGCAATTAAGAGTGAATCGTGGGAACAGTGACATGAATAGAACCTGTAAGATGGAGCAAGGTCATGAAAATAGTTAGAGGCCAATCGAGTAGGCCAAAATGACGTATTTACCAATAAACGGATGTTGTGGTTCCTGCCCGGCCGGCACGGCGGGAGCGAGATTGCAACACGTGCATGGTTCTTATTTACTTAAAAGCATTCAATCCCAGTCTCATTTTTGCGCATCGACATACAAGTGAGCGTTAATGTTCTAAAATTCATCAACATACATATTATAATTCAATCGTTATTCATTCACGAACTAAACTTCTCTATGTTGAAGAGGTGAGCAGGACTGGTACTAATACCAGAGATATTAATACCAGTAGTTTATTAATATCACTAGTAATACCAGTGATAGTAATAGTAGTAATAGTAATATAATAATATATACTATATTATACATACAATAAACACTGTAACTATAAAATAAACAATCTAAAAAACTCACATAAGCGTCTTTTTTTGCTTATCCTATTATAATTATGTAATAGTAAAATAGAGGGGTCGATAATAAGTCAAGAAACTCTTGAAGGGGTCGACAGTCAAACAAGTTTGGCGACCCCTGGGCTACAGCATTGCAATCCATTACCCTCCTAGGGTTTCATCCATCAACCTTCCCAGAACCATTTCGAATTCAACACCTTATAAGGACTGGCTTAAAGGGGCGAAGCAAGAATGCTTTTCATCTTCCCAGTTGTCTGTAGAGGACAGTGTAAGGATGAGGTGTTACTGAGCTATAAAGTTCTGATCATGGCAAGAGGGTAACAGCATTAGCCGAGCCTCAGTTAGAACTTCACTGGCTACAGCATTGTCATCCATTACACTTCCTGGGTACCCATTTTAGTCGCCTCGTACGACATGCATTAGCTACATTGGTTCTATTCTTATCCCGGCAACCACACGGAGAATTCAACACCAAAGCAACGGTTGCATTTTTCATAAGTCAACTCCTGGTAGGCGTATTATAATAATTATCAAAAAGAATAGCTCTTCTGATTATTTAAATTAAGGGGGATATTAAATACCACATAGTTTTAAAATCGATGTGGGATTTAATATCCCCTTAATTTAAATAATGTTTTCATTGCCGAAATGAAGCTTATTAGCTCTTCATACTTAAGCTCTTCTGATTATTTTATCAAAATAAATTAAGCAAAGAGGGAATATTAAAAATACAATCTAATTTCATATCTAATTACATATAAAATCTTTGAAAATATGGAAAAACTTCAGTTTTTAAAGATTGATGTATATGTAAAAATTGAACGTTTCTCTGACAGGATTGCTTTGATATTAAGTAAGGATTTTTACCCTTACTTAATATCCCCTTACTTAATACCCTTACTTTTAGGACCCTTTGTTTCTGACTATCAGTCTATTTAAACCTTTATCAAAAAGCACTAATGAAAGTACAGACGTCTGTCAGAGTTCGTGTCTTTTAATTAGTGTAAGTTAAGGCAATTCCGAGGCGAGGATTATATTCTCATAAGCCCTCTGGTCAAATTTTCGAAACTTACAAAGTTTATACAAATATTTGTTGAATAAGATTAGATCTTTAATATCTCCTATTCTTATTTAATTCACATCGCCTAAATGAAATCGCATGACTTCTGCTTTGATAATTGTCGTCATATATTTCTCAGATTTCAAGTAATCTGTGATATGCTAAGACATCCAGCGATCTTGGTCAATGCAAGAGTCGTCTCGGATAAATTTGTTGAGAGAAATATAAGAAACCAAAGGACACTACGTAGCTCATTTGGTAGTGATTATAACCTTTGGTATGTTAAAGTTTTTACCTAAAGAATTCTGAAGTTTGTCGTCTTGCAAAACAGGCAGCCCATACAGGACTTAATGCTCTGGCTTCATACGCTTAGCTGGTAGTAATTTCAACCAATAGAAATAAAAAAATAAAAATAGAGTAAAAATATTAACATTCACTGGATGCAAAATTAAAACTTCGAAGCAGAAGTGCTACTTAAGAATGTAATCGATTGAGTTGATTGTCAGAGGCGCAACATGAATCCAATAACGCAATCGCAGGATGACTTTATAAGACATGGAAGAATCTATCGAACGGAGAACGGCCAAAGAGAGAAATGAAGAGTCTCCAAATGAAGGAAATGCTCGCGGCATTCAAGGTCATAAGAACCGAAGATGAGGCAGCAATTCTCGTATGGTCGCTGTTTATAGGGAGGAAGGAAATAAAAACTGAGAGCCTTATCCTGTAACCGAGATAGGAAGACCAAAATAACTCAACCATTTGTCCTGAACTTAAAAATGATGACGAAATATCATAAAACAGACAATTTGGAAAGCGAATACCATTATGAGCTCAAACCAAGCGGATAAAACATCGGCAGATAGTTCTACTCGACTTGTACCAAATTGTTTTGTTTTGGTACAGTGTAATATCTGTTCATCAATGAATGGCTTCTAATGAGAAGGGCGTCTATTGCACCACCACTCTACAGATCAGAGCAACAAAAGAAGCCACAGACTTCCACGTGGGTGGAACGTTAGGACCCCGGTCGAGGCCGCTTCCTCTACTGATCAGAGAGCCTTTTGATTGAAAAACGCATGGAAAAATTTAGGACCCGGATCGAGCCTGCTTCCTCTACTGGACGGGAAAACGATTGGGGGGGGGGAATGTGTCATGAGGATTGAGTTGGTGTCCGCAAAGTTGTGTTTTGCTATAGATATAGTGTAGTATCTGTTCCTGAACGAATGAAGTTCCTAGTTGGTCTTCGATGAGAAGACCAACATGCGTTGAATCGAAGAACACACCGTCATCCGAACGAAACTATTTTTGCATAAGAATGAATGACAAAAATGAGTTTTTCTAGACAGCAAACAGCCATTATTATAACCAAAAATTGTTATTTATTTTATGGTTTTGCCATTTTAACTTTGTTAATACCGAATGGCCATTTCTTGGTTCTACCTCTCAAATCTCCTAGCAATGCCATCCCTAATAGCCATATCAAGTGGCTATTCTGCTAGAATTTGCCGATAAGCAATGCATATTGAGGTGATATATTCTTTATGATGCAGTACATTCTTTTGAGAAACCGGGAAATTTCGTACGTATAACAAATTTGGGATGTTCACTTGTTTATGTTCTACTGCTTATTTATCTACTGCTCCCCCCATTCCCGGAGGGGGAGCAGTAGATTAATACTCTTCATACTGTCTTCCTTGGATATAACTGACTAAAATTGGTATTCACGCTCTCTGTGGAAGAACTTGGAAGTCTCATACACATTCAGTCGAAATATTATGACCACCATCCTAATCGTTCGTATACCCCTTCTCCTCCCGTCTAGCTGCAATTGCAACAATGTGACTTGGTAGGAACTCTATAAGAGCGTTGAATGTTGCAGGAGATATGCCTTAAACCATTGTTAGGATTGCTTCTTGTAGATCTGCAAGTATTTGCGGTACATGATTCCAATGCCGAATCTCTCGATATAAGCTTAGAGATGTTCTATGGGATTCAGAGAGAGCGAATTCGGCTACCATTATAACACCTGGAAGTCTCTGCTATCTCTTCCGGAAACCACGTTGAACTGCAGGTCAGCCCGGCGGAATATCCTGTGTCATCCTGGAAGATAGTTACTAAGAAGATGCGTACCTGATCAGCAACACTTTATTGCCTTCATGGTTTGGCCTACGAGTGTCAGGATTCCAAGAAAAGTATAAGAAAACATCCATCATATCATACCCCTATCTCCTCCTACTTGCTTTTGCTGGATTATGATATCTGAGTCATTCCTCTCGCTAGGTTTTCTCCGAACCCTCTTTCGACCATGCGCACGGCATAGCTGGAGACAAGATTCTTAATTCCTGCCAAAAGGGCACTTTTTTGCAGTCTTCAGCCGTGCGATGACGTCTCTTAGATGCAAACCATAGGCATATGATTATGCGTAAAAATGGATACCTTAACTCAGTGGTTCTTAACGTTTTCTTTGCCTGGCGTCCCCTTTCAACCATTTGTATAGCCTGGTGTTCCCTGCCCAATTTTACACTAGGTTAATGACTCAATAAGATAATTAAAATATATTATTAGGCAAACCTGAATTACTATAAACATATTTGAACTGATAGTTAATTTAAAATTAATGACTTACCCCCAAAAACGTAAACTTACTGTATTTAATAAGGCAATCATTAATGGCTACCCTGAGCCTGATGAGATCCTCCTATTTGTGCAATATCAGGAATCAATGTTCGACAAACGAAGTCTCAAGTCTCCTCTTTCATTTATTTGCAATCTATTTCGCTGCTTAGCTAACAACTGCAACACCACGCTGAATCCTTTCTCGACCAAATATGAAAAGCAACTGAAAAGCAGTAATTTTATTTCTTGCCAAGGCTGAGGATGCTTGAACTGCATGTTTGCCCAGAATCTTTCATACCCACGCTGTTGAAATTGTACTTGAGCTTCAAAATAATTTTTTAAGTCAATAAATTGTTTACACAAATTAGGATGCACAGAAATGGCATGAAAATGAAATGGATTTATGATCCAATCGAGTGTTTTAAGCTCATCAAAGTCTTTGAATTCCCTTTCAGTGTCAGAAGATGAGAACAATAACAATCGAAATCTGTATCTAATATTAAATCATCTATTATTTGAAACCGCAGAAATCTCGTCTTGCAACGCCCTGCTTGTAGAATGTTAATTTGCTGAACAATTCATTTATAATTCCCTTTGCTTTAATAAGACTCATGCTGCTTACCTGAAAATTTAATTTTAACCTCATTGAATTTGGTGAAAATATCGGAAAGATAGGCGATGTCAACATTTTCCTTTTTTAGAACATTGCACTGTTCTCATCACGTGAATTATGAAATTCCAAAACAGTATCGTAGAGATCATTAAAGTGTCGCAGACATTTCCATTTGAGAACCATCTAACTTCAGTGAGAAGCAAAAGACGCTCAAATTCTTCATGGCAAAATTCCCGAAAAATACTGGTATTCAATGACTGGGCTTTTATTTTATTAACTGCTTTAATAACATCATCCAAAGTCTTATGTAGTCTCCCGCTAAGATGTTTGGCAGCTAACTGCTGTCTTTGAAGAATGCAGTGAATTGTAAAGATATTTAAAACTGCTTCTTTTAAATGTGCTATAAATCTACGGTGACGATCAATCATAGCTACTGCTCCATCAGTTGCACACGCAATAATATTTGTAAGAGGAATGTTTTTTGCATTAAAAAAGTCTTTAACAACCTTAAAACTGCAGAACCTTTTGTGTCAATTTTCAGTTGTTCAGCAAACAAAAACTCTTCAATAATTTCTTCATTAAAGTTGTCTCATCAAATTGCAAGGAAAATTCTATGATTTTTAAATCATCACAAAGTTTTTTTCAATGTCCTTTGCCATTTCATCAATTCTTGTTGATACTGAACTATTGCTGAGAGGAACTGACGACGTCGTATTACTTTTTTCCTGGGGCAATCATCGCATCTAAAACTTCATTTATAGCCGGAAAGATGAGTTTCGCTAACAGTATGTGGTTTTCCACATTTGGCAATTAATTTTGAAAGTTTGTCATATAGGCGTTAGGAAAAGTATCAGATGAAGCGGATAAAAGTAGCGGATTCTACTAAAAATAGCCGAAATTAATTTTTTTCAATGTAGATAATTCAGACCAAGAAGTAGCCCAATTACTTAACTTACAATACAAAAATTCTAAAAAAATAAGTAGCCAATAAATTTCAACAGTATTGTCAAACATACAATATGAATAGGGATGCTAGATTAAATACGGAAGTTTTTGCTTTTATTATATTAGTAATATTATAATGCTTACCGCCCCCCAGCGCCCTCCCCAGGTAGAGGGCAACCGCCCAGGTAAAAACCACCACTGCCTTAACTGAATACCTATTTTAAAGGTCCATAACGAGCAGGACAGGTTGCATTGTGGTCAGGAAAATATTTCCATTGTTCGCGGTCAAACTTCATGGTCAGCCGTTCCAGAGTTTTTCGTTTGTTTGTCTGTTACCAATATCGATTCGTTAGTCTCAAGTGAATCTCACATCTCAAGTATTGTGAAGTAATTATTCTCGAAATTAATTTTCAAATTAATTTCAAGTTTATGCGAATTTCATTATCAGTACGAATGGTGTCAAATGTCTAACTTTAATTAAACTGTATTAACTTTTATTAGGATTATTTTCACATTTGTCAAGATTAAAATATTTTTATGAAATTTTTCTGAATAATTTATTTTGTTAATAGACTATACTAATAATGTGCTACCAATAATAATTGTTTTTAAATAATATTGATATGCTTATATAAAACTAATCATCTTTAAAAATAATTAGATGATAAAATAAGCAAGTTAACTATTTCAAAATTTTTAAGTAAAACTGTAAAATTTTATAAATTTCTATCTTTTTTTCTTTATACACCTCTAACAGTTAAAAATAGGTTTATTTAATAATATCGTCAGCAGAACCACAACTCCGTCGGGTTTCAGGAACATCTATCGAGGAATACCTTGGAGGGTAATGGATGGCAATGCTGTAGCCAATGAAGTTCTAACTGAGGCTTGGCTATTGCTGTTACCCCCCCTCCCATGATCAGAGCTTTAATAGCTCAATTTAATAGCTCAATAACACCTTATCCCTACACTGTCCTCTACAGATAACGGGGAAGATGAAAAGCATTCTTGCTTCGCCCCTTTAAGCCAGTCCTTATAAGAACAACTCTGTCATGAACGAATCAATCGACCGTGAGATGCGGTGATTCATTCATTCAATCTAATACCCTTGGAGGGTAATGGATGGCAATGCTGTAGCTAATGAAGTTCTAACTGAGGCTCGGATATTGCTTTTACCCTCCTGCCATGATCAGAGCCTTAATAGCTCAATAACACCTTACCCTTACATTGTCCTCTACAGATAACGGGGAATATGAAAAGAATTCTTGCTTCGCCCCTTTAAGCCAGTCCTTATAAGGATAAGGACAACTCAGTCGTGGTAGAGAAATTAAAAAAAAGTCCTTTTTAGGACTTCTAGGGTAATGAATGGCAATGCTGTAGCCAATTAAGTTTTAACTGAGGCTCGGCTATTGTCCGTTACCTAGCCATGACTGGAGCTTTTAGCACAATAAAACTCCATCTACACAGATTCTCTTCATTCAGATGACGGGATAAAGAGTCAAGGCTCAGTCAATCGCCCAGTTCTTATAAGAATAACTCCGTCGTGGGAGGGAATCGACCATGAGATGTGGTGATTAATCACCCTTGGAGGGTAATGCTGTAGCCAATGCAGTTCTAACTGAGGATAGCCTATTGCTGTTACCCTCTGCCATGATTAGAGCTTTAATAGCTCAATAACACCTTATTATACCTACACTGTTCTCTACAGATAACGGGGAAGAAGAAAAGCATTCTTGCTTCGCCCCTTTAAGCCAGTCCTTATAAGGATAAGGACAACTCCGTCGTGGGAGGGAATCGACGGTGAGATGCGGTGATTAATACCCTTGGAGGGAAATGGATGGCAATGTAGCCAATGAAGTTCTAATTGAGGCTCGGCTATTGCTGTTACACTCTTGCCATTATTAGAGCTTTAATAGCTCAATAACACCTTATCCCTACATTGTCCTCCACAGATAACGGGGAAGATGGAAAGCATTCTTGCTTCGCCTCTTTAAGCCAGTCCTTATAAGGACGACTCCAAACCTGATTCCGGAATCGACCGTGAGATGCGGTGATTAATACCTTTGGAGGGTAATGGATGGCAATGCTGTAGCCAATGAAGTTCTAACTGAGGCTTTGTTATTGCTGGTACCCTCCTGCCATGATCAGAGCTTTATTATATATCAATAACACCTTATCCCTACACTGTGCTCTACAGATAACGGGAAGATGAAAATCATTCTTGCTTCGTCCCTTTAAGTCAGTCCTTATAAGGACGACTCCAAACCTCAGTAAATAACCTAAACATCCTCCCTAAAGAACAATTTGGTTTTCGGCAACACCATAATACTACCCAGCAAATCCACAGAATTGTGGAATACATCACCACCAGCTATGACTGGCGCCATTGCACAGGAGCTGTTTTCCTAGACCTATCCAAAGCATTTGACAAAATCTGGCATCTCGGACTCCTACACAAACTTATTTCAGCCGGTATCTCACTAAAAATGGTTCATCTAATCCATTCATATCTTCAGACTACATCAATACAAATCAAAATGAACTGTTCTACGTCATCCCAGCGGCATATCTTTGCTGAGGTGTTCAGGGATTCCTACTGGCTCCATTGCTGTTTTCTATATACATGTCGGACATCCCACACAATCCAATGTCTTCCATCTTGGCCCTGTATGCGGACGACACAGTAATACTAACCATATCTCTCCGACTCCACTTCGTTACCAGAAAGGTTCAAGAAACCTTCTAAACCTCGAAATGGAGATTGGAAGTCAATCCCCAAAAAGCTCAGCCATTCTTTTCTCAAAAAGGCCAATGCCTCCTGTAGGAGATGTGTTACTATTCAATACTAAAATTCCCTGACAGACAGACAAATTACCTGGGTGTAATTCTCGACAAAAAGCTATCTTTCAACCAACACATCAAGTTTACGTGTGCAAAGGCATCTAAATCCATCGCTCAGATCTATCCGCTAATTAATAGAAATAGCAAGCTCAGCAACAGAATCAAATTGCAGCTATACCAGTTGACGATTCGTCCTATAATCACCTACGCCTTTACAGCCTGGAGCCACACCTCTAATACTAACATTATCAAAATACAGCGAGTGCAGAATAAGTGCTTGAGAATGATTCTGAACGCCCCGTGGTATGTTAGAAACAATCAACTTCATAGAGATACAAATATTCCGTATATTTTCTCTTTCCTACAATTCTTAGCATCTACGTTCTTCCTAAAGATGTCCATACACCCCAGCGATGCATAATCATCATGCCCAATCAGGGCGAGCAATCTGCTCATAAATTTTACCCTCACCGTAACCGCACTATGTAAAGCGCACATTCTTTCGGTGTATATGACAAGAGCCACTAAATAGGTCGGTTTTGACCTTTATTATGGGCTCCATCCTTGTCATCTCGCATGGGTCTGTAAAAATGTTGTTTTATATCGTTATTTCTATTTGTTATATTAATTAATCTTATTATATCTTATTGTGATCTTATCATAATTTTACTTCTATCCTGTGGCCACAAATAATAAGGCTCATGCGTGCAATACTTCAAGAACAAAGAAAGTGCCTGGTGTTCACTCTATTTTAAATTTTGGAAAATTTGATTGTAAGTCAGCTGCGCACCAAAATTCCAGGACAAGAGAAGTATCTCCCTCCAGAGAATAGAACACACAGTTCCTTCCTCTCCAACTTATCTGTATACAAATTTTATATATATTTCTTACTCTACAGTCGTGGCATTATCAACTTCAATACACATTGGTTCGATTTTATGAGTAGTGCATTGGACTTTGGGATCAGGCAAGTTATTTTGACCAGAAAACAATTTATTCATTACTAAACAACGAATATACAAATCTCAAATATTAATTTCAACTGATTCTAGAATTTACTTTATCAACAACTCAATATAAAGGTATATAGTCCTGTCCCTTAACCATTGAATTTAAGCAAGACCACGTGTCTAGATTTCCGCCCTTTTTTTAACTTTACATATATTCCGATCGTCATCACATAAAGCAGAGGTCTAGAAATTAGCTCTTACAACAACTCATGAAATTTCACTTATTCAAATGAGCTAGGCTTTTCTCCTACACAGAGTAAATCAATTCGATTATTAACTCAAGGGCTAAAGTCCTGTAACACTAAATCTAAATCAATTCCTTTAACTTAATTCACTGCCACAATCTAAATTTTTTCTTATTAGACAATGGAAAGTTCTTACTTTTCATGAAGTCGGATCCTCTTTGGCATACACTTGCGATCGAACAATTGAATTCCTATGTCTTGGAAGGTCGGCATCTGTTTCCTCCTAAAACGGCTTTTATTAGTTGCATCGTTCTCCTGGCCTTTGCTTCTCGAAGGCAGGTCTCTCGTCGGAACTCCAAGTGACCTCGTAACTTCACGCTGACCCAAGAACGGGAACTGCACACCCGATCGACTCGAACTTCAAGAAAGACCTTGATAACGATAACCATAACATAACATCACTTGCCAGAAGGGTGAAACAAGATTCTTTTTTATTCCCCGTTGTCTGATAGGGAGGACGAATTGAAGGAAGCTTTATGAGCTGTAAGCTCGCCCTGGGGTAGGAAGGAGTAGATGTAAGGGATATTTGTGTCTCTATGCAGTTGAACGGTTCTTACAAACCATGGTGCTTGTACGATCATGCGCAAACATTTCTTTTGCACTCTTCGTAACTTGAGGATGTTGGTGTTGGATGTGTGACTTCAAGCTGGTGATGCGTATGTCACTATTGGGCGGATCGTCAGCAGGTAGAGGAGTACTTTGATTCTTGTATTTAACTTGCTTTTTCTGTTTATTAGAGTTGTGCGATGGTTTTAGACGCTTTCGTGCATAAGGCTTTGATGTGTGGGTTGAAAGTTAATCTCTTGTCCAGTGTTACCCCCAAGATATTTTGTTTCTCTTTGCCAGGGGATTTTGGTGTTGAATAGGTAAAGGCCCCCCCTTGGGAGTTGCCAATCTTGTGGTGAAAAGTATCACTGTACTCTTTTTTGGATTCACCTGTAATCTCCATTTGGAGAACCATTGTTCTAGTTTTAGTAGATTTTCTTGCAGTTTTTAGTGACGAGATATGACTGTAGAGATTGGCCTAGTCCTGCTATGTCATCTGGATAGAGTGGTAAGATGGATATCATTGGGTTGTGCGGTATGTCTGCCATATATATATAGACAATAAGATCGGTGCCAGTAGGGAACCTTGGGGAACTTACGCTGAGATCCTTCGCTGATTTGAAACTGTTCCTTTTATTTTGACTTGTGTCTGTCCTGGAGGTAAGATTTAATTAGGTGGACGATTCTTGATGGTATGCCTGCTGAGATGAGTTTGTGTAGTAATCCTAAGTGCCATGTCTTATCAAAAGCTTTTGCTATGTCGAGAAAGACTGCTCTAGTGTGCTGGTGCCAATTGTAGCCGGTTGTGGTGTACTCAATTAGCCTATGAATTTGTTGAATAGTACTGTGATGTTGTTGAAAGCGAAATTGTTACTTTGGAAGGATATTCAAATCATTTACTGAGGCTCGGAGTTTGGGGAGGATGATTTTTTCGGCAATTTTGCCTAAATTTGAGAACAGGCTGATAGCTTTCAGGCAGGTGCGGATCTTTACCTGGTTTATGCAATGGGACCACATCTGCGACTTTCCAGTAGGAGGGGAAATAGTTTAATGTGAACATGGCGTTAATTATTGTGGTGAGATGTACGACTGCTCGTCGGGGCAGCAGTTTAATAATTCTATTTGTGATGCCATCAGGACCAGGGGCTTTTTTATTCTTTAGCTCTTTATGACTTCATAGAATTCCTCCTGGTGAGGTGGTTGCGGGTTTGTTGTTGCAGGTTTCGGGGAGTTTTAGTGCATATCTGACCTGGCGGTGGATTTTGTAGACATGCTTGATGTCCAAGTTATCGTATGCAGGGCTACACTGTTTTTCTAGGTTTTTTGCTATTTCTTCAGCTTTTTCTGCGTCCGTGTGTGCTAGGCCCCTGTCTGACTTCAGTGGGGGGGGATAATTGTTTTTGTTTCTGAGGCTTCTTAATAACTTCCAGATGGAGTGTTCGCCGGGTGATACAGAGGCTAATTTGGCTTCCCATGTTTCGTTCCTATGAGCTTTAAGTGCTTCTCTAACTTCATTGTTTAGTTTGGTGAGAATCCTTTTGTCTTGAGGTGCACAGGTATTATGGTACCTTTTCCTTGCTTTGTTTTTGTCCATAATTAAATCCATTATGTCTTCGGGAAGCCGATTAGGCTTAAAGGTGGTTTTAGTAGAAGTGACAACTTTTATGGCTGTGTTGATTTGCTGAGTCAGAGTTTTGACAACATTATCAATTCCTTTTATGGAGCTGATGTGAGGGACTGGTCCAATGTGTTCCGGTAGAGCTTCCGATAGATTTTTCCATGAGATGAAGGAGTGGGTGGGTGACGGCAGTTGTTCTTGCTTTCCCAGCTGGAGCAGAATTGGGTTGTGATCGGATGTCAGCTCGTTTAAAGAATCTAGTCTATACTGTAGCATAATATTTTGCAGGATAGCAATGTCGAGTATGTCAGCTGTACCGTACGTACTATGATGTGTTGGTTCGGTAGGGTCTGCCACAACTGCGTAGTTTAAACTGGAGTAGCTAAATTTGGGTGATATTATTCCTGAGTGGCCTTTGTTGAGCAGACTACGTCTGCATAGCTCTTCGTCTCCTGCCATTTGTGCTTTGCTCCGTTCAGGGCTTCTGGTTTCGGCAGTTGGTTCTCTATTGTGTTTTGTCGACCTCTGGTGGGTTGAGGAGTTGAGTCTACTGCTACTGGTTTTTGTAGACTAGTAGAGGAGGCAGGTCGTCTGTTTTTTGGGTGTTGCATACATCCTTTATAGTTTTCTGGTTGAGGGCCCTGCAGTTTGCACATTTAGCCGAGGTGGATTTTGGCTTGGTGCAGGTGTTTGTGGGGTGGCTCTCACCACATTTTCAGCACTTATATTCAGCTTTGCATAATTTCTAGGCATAACCATACTTCTGGCACCTGTGGCACTGTCCTGATGAGGTCCTTTTTCTTAGTGGTTCTTGGGCTGATTTTTAGCCCACAAATTGATGTTTGGTCGCATCTGTTTTTATATGAGTGGTGGATATCTACTAAGACGAATGGCATCAGACTTTTGTCTGCTCTGGTCATTCTGCTGACCTTGATGGGTGGTAGGTCTTGGTAGCAGAGATCGGCGGCTATGTCTTTTGTATGTATGTGTTCTGATACTCCACGGAGACTCACCTTCAGGGTCCACTCCGAGTCGAGGGTGAAGGTGTGGTATTGTACACCTTTATTGTCTAGCTCCTTTGTGAGTCTACGATAGTCCATTAGAGTGGCAGGCTGGATTTTGATGCCATCCTCTAAATTCTTTGCTGTTGTGTATGCTATCTGCGGTCATGGTGGCGCTTAGTTCTGTCCATCTGTTCTTTTCTCTTAAGATAATTGGGGGTACTTTCTCTTTAGTGGAGAAGGGGGAGTCAGAGTTGTGTCTGTCTTCCTCCATACCTTCATCCGTGGGTGGTTTTGTCATCTGTGTTTTACGTTTTTTCCACGTATGAGTCTCTCCTTGGTCATGGGGGGGGGGATTGGAGACCATCAAATCCAGTTTTTCCTCTGTGTTAGAGGTATCCTCACTTTCCTCATCGTCCCTCGTTGTAGAGAACAGGTTCTAGGAGCCTGGCCATTCCACTTCAATTTTTTGGAGTAATTTGTTGAGTAGGCTTAGCGCCAGTCCTTTGTCTAATGTTTCTATCAGGGCTTCCGTGATAGAAACACTAGACAAAAGTTTGAAATTAACTATTTCGTTCATTGTTAAGTCAAGTAGGTGTCAATGGGGAGGGGAGTGGTTCAGGACCTGCCTTGTCCCTTTCTTCCATCAAGACAGTTGAAATCTCCTTCGAGAGGCGGAAGACAACTGATGGGCACAGGGAAGGGAATAGGAGAGGGCTTGTGGAACGTGTGTGAAAACGCCAAAAGCTTACCTTTATCTGGGCGAGTACTGGTAGACACATAGGCTGTACGGTATTCCCACTCACTTCACCATCTCGATGGTGACAGTTCTTTTACTAAAGAAAAGCAGATTAATCCAAACTAGAGAAATCAGTTCGTAGCACACGAACAGATGGTGGCATCACACTCCATCACTCGAATTACCTAATCTCTTAATCACTCAGTCAATTTCATAAACACTCTGGTCCATCCTGGCCTCGACAAGCCCCAGCAAACTGCTATTTATACGGTTCCGATGACCTTCGTTTTTTTTATGTCATAGTCCCCTGGGTACTCTGATGTTCTGCACCCGTCACCCTCGTCGATCGCTGCACTTAGTCCGGAAACTCCCGTTAATGTCGACCTTCGCGTTTGCGGGGGCCTCAGGTCATGACTTAATCCTTTAATCTGTCTGGAACCTCTGCTAACTAGAGGTATACTTTGACACAATTTACCTCATATGTATTTTTCTTTGTTCTCATATTAAGCCCTTTGATTTTACAATATTCATTGGATAAAAAAACAAAAACATTATTCGAAATTTAATTTATATCAAATTTTCCATTAACACACAAGTATTTTTAGTTGGATATAGAATACTTGTAAAATCTGCATAAAAGGTATTTTATTATAAAATTCCCTTTATTCACCATTTTACAGGTCTTATGACCATTACATTATTATGGACTTTGTAAAGTAATCAAAATTAATAATAATAATATATTATGATGATGATGATGAATCAACAAGAGATATACATATGTATTTTGTTAACTGCAAAATTCTTTCACTGTACAGCAATCAAAATAAAAAAATAAATTAAATAAATATAAAAAAAACCTCACCATCTGCAGTAACAGCTCGTAAAGTTATGATTAACAGAAGAGCTGATAACAAGTAAAAACGAATATTTGTCATCCCGTTGAGTACCTTTAAAAAAAAAAAAAAGAAGAAGGAAGAAAATCAAAGAAAAGAAAATATGTTGGAATTTCATTCTTCTTAAATGAACAATTTGTGCGCATAAAACAAACAACAATAATTAAAAAAAAATTAAGGAGAACTGTGAATCTATATTAAAAAGATTTGATACAATATAATTCAATCGATTCTTTAAAATAATTAAATTTTCTTTATTTTCTATACTTTATTATAGTTTTGTATGATATCTTATTTATAAAATTAGATTCATATTGGAAAACAATATTATGTTTCCGACACCAAAACTTTCCTTTTATAATTTTTATATGTATAAGAGATAATGTGATAAGATGACGTCTGGGATTATATTATATGGAGATTGGGAGAATCAATCGACCGTGAGATGCGGTGATTGATTCATTCAATCCAATACCCTTGGAGGGTAATGGATGGCAATGCTGTGGCTAATGAATTTCTAACTGAGGCTCGACTATTGCTATTACCCTCCTGCCATGATCAGAGCTTTAATAGCTCAATAACACCTTATCCCTAAACTGTCCACTACAGATAACGGGGAAGATGAAAAGCATTCTTGCTTCTCCCCTTTAAGCCAGTCCTTATCCTTATAAGGACTATAAGGATGTTGTCTAAAATGGCAGATAATCGTCTCAATTCAAGAAAAACTACCACGGACCTTTATGCCGACGACACCACTATTCTAGCTAGATCACTCAGCCCTCGCCTAGCAATCACTAGACTCCAAGGAAATATCAATGAGCTGGCAAATTAGTTCACCAACTGGAGGATTCAAGTGAACACCCTCAAAAGCTCAGCCATGTTGTTTTCAAGAAGAAAGGTCTGCGACAAAGAAGACATCCTGCTCTCTGGTCATAAGATTCCATGGCAATCAGAGACCAAATATCTTGAGGTACTAATGGATAATAAACTTCTTTTTAACAAGCACATCAATCTCATTGGCTCCAAATCTTCCAAAGTAATAGCACAGCTCTACCTATTGATCAACCGCAAGAGCAAATTGAACCTACATAATAAATTGCTTCTTTACCGGATGGTAATACGTCCTGTCATTACCTACACCTCATCAGCCACACTTCAAGATCAAACATTTCGAAATTACAGAGAATTCAAAACAAATGCCTTAGGATGATCCTCGATGCACCGTGGTTCATCAGAAATTCACCGAGAAACTGGCATTCCATACATCTCCTCCCTTCTTCGTGATCTTGCAGAAAAATTCTTCGTGAAGTCAAGTTCACATTCAAACCCACTAATCGTGAGTTTGAATGTGAACAAGCTGTCAATTACAATGAGACTGATTACTACAAACACAAAAGACCGAAGGCTATTCTCTCAACTGATCATAGCTAACACTACTGCCCTCAGAGGGCGAGCTTAACTGCTCGCAAATCTCCCATTCCCAAACAACTCGCTCTCATCACAGATAAAGGGGAATATGAAAAGCACAAGTTCTTCACCCATCCTGTCAGAAATGTTAATGGTTAATGTTGTCTAAACAATAGGAGATGCGGTGATTAATACCCTTGGAGGGTAATGGATGGCAATGCTGTACCAATGAAGTTTAACTGAGATTCGGCTGTTGCTGTTACTCCCTGGGGCGCAGAGAGTCGAGAGTATGAGTTCGCTCTCTTAAGGGGGAAATTTGAGTCTCCGGAGAAAGTGTTATCCGGCACGTCCTTCTGAGGGGCTTTGTCGGTGAATGCTTTTCTTCGGAATATGAGCGGTTCTGCTCGGTGGTGGTGTGTGGGTGGAAGGCCATCACTGAGCGGAGCCAACGCTGAGATGGACGGTCTTTCGCCGACGATTGAGTGGCCTACGGGTCGTCCGAAATTTTAGAGACGGCTTAACCTTTACATATGGCAATGCTGTAGCCAATGAAGTTCTAACTGAGGCTCAGCTATTGTTGTTACCATCCTGCATGAACAGAGCTTTAATAGCTCAATAACACCTTATCTCTGCACTGTCTTCTTCAGATAACGGGAAAGATGAAAATAATTCTTGCTTCGCCCTTTAAGCCAGTCCTTATAAATAAGATGTCTAAAGTGTATGTGTTTAGTATTTTTTCCATAGAGATCTCATAATTTTAATGTAGCTTCATTTCATTGAGTTCAATTTCAGATTATTGTTCATCATATTTTAAGTGACTTCAAAGAGCAGTGGAAAGGAGTCATAACACATTTGAAAGCATCGTTCCACATATGATTACTAAACTAGTAATCCTTAGTGTAATTTGTACTCCGACGGGTTCCCATCTGGGTGTTGCTGACGTCGATTCATCGATGAGCCAAATTTTTAGACAATTTCATGGAGGAATAAGGTGACTAATAACCTCGTCGTAATATCCGTGAAACTAAATCAGCACAGAACTGAGACCGTTATAGATTCGATTCTCGTTAGAGATTAAATGCTGTCTTTCAGTCTTTTTTTACAGACGATTCCTAAATTATTCTTTTACGTTGAATATGCTTAAAATGATACATATATAATATTATGAAGAATAATGATAATATATAAATTCCTAAATTTAAAATGAATAATGTACGCATTTCTAAATGCTTTTTAAAGTTTTCCTGGGTACATAGAAAAGATATCATACTCTTTCACGAAACCTAAATATATTTTATTATGGATTAAACATTGTTTGATATTTGAAAACGTCTTCAGTTTTTATCTGTCAGTTGTATAAAACACTGAGGTTTCTTCAAAAGGTTTGCATCAGGAATTATTTCTTTCACTTTCCTCTCTGTTCTCAAAAATCGTTGGCAATAATAATATTGAGTTTGTTTAGAATATTATTTTCTCATTTAACAACAGATATATATATATATAACAGAATGATCATTGACTCGGTTAACATACATAGTTTTATGAAAAAATTGAATAACTAGAACCGAGATTTAAGTAAAAAGGTTTTAATATAAACACACTACAAGTTTCGGCCTGTAACAGCCTTCTTCATGTGACATTATAAAAGAAAAAACACTAAACATTGAGGGTTAAAATACTATGAACAACGTAGACAGTCTTTATACATAATTAGCATGAAAACGTTGTAGTTGTATTTAAAGCTGTTCTTTCGTTTGTTGCATTGTTGGGAGAGTGCGTGCTTGCTGCATCACGTGAACGCCAGTACATGATTACAGCTGAATGACTATCCGTGAGGTTGTAGCTTAAGTTGTTATTTAGATGAACAGGATTGAAGATGATTTCTCTCGATTCCACAATTTTTCTCTCTATTTCGTCACTGCAACGGAAGATGTTAGTAGATTTTTCCCAGCAGACTTTGTGACTTTGGTTATCATCATTAGGATTTGCCGAGAAATGGATACGACTTGATAATGCACTCGCTCGCTGTCTCTTGTAAGTAATGTCTCTCATGTGTTCTTCCATACGCATTTCGACAGATTTGTCTGTGTGTCCGAAATAAGGAATATCGCAGTCACATAATATTTTATATACACCAGGGTATTTGAGTTGATGATGACAAGGTTTTGGGTGGCTAATTAAGGAACGGATCTTTGGAAGTGGAGTGAACCTTGTCATCATCAACTCAAATACCCTGGTGTATATAAAATATTATGTGACTGCGATATTCCTTATTTCGGGCACACAGACAAATCTGTCGAAATGCGTATGGAAGAACACATGAGAGACATTACTTACAAGAGACAGCGAGCGAGTGCATTATCAAGTCGTATCCATTTCTCGGCAAATCCTAATGATGATAACCAAAGTCACAAAGTCTGCTGGGAAAAATCTACTAACATCTTCCGTTGCAGTGACGAAATAGAGAGAAAAATTGTGGAATCGAGAGAAATCATCTTCAATCCTGTTCATCTAAATAACAACTTAAGCTACAACCTCCCAGATAGTCATTCAGCTGTAATCATGTACTGGCGTTCACGTGATGCAGCAAGCATGCACTCTCCCAACAATACCACTAACGAAAGAAGAGCTTCAAATACAACTACAACGTTTTCATGCTAATTATGTATAAAGACTGTCTATGTTGTTCATATTCTTTTAACCCTCAATGTTTAGTGTTTTTTCTTTTATAATGTCATCTGAAGAAGGCTGTTACAGGCCGAAACTAGTAGTGTGTTTATATTAAAACCTTTTTACTTAAATCTCGGTTCTAGTCATTCAATATATATATATATATATATATATATATATATATATATATATATATATATATATTAAAAAGCTTTAATGACTGTTACCGAGAGATAAAAAGATGACAAGATATATTTAAAAATATACTACTAGTTTATTAGTTTCGTTGAATTGATCAACATCCTCAGGTATCACAATCAAAGAAATATATAAAGAATTACAGAGACTTGAAATTGTAATAACAGAACAAGTACAAAATGACCAAGATACCTGAAGAGGTTGATCAATTCAACGAAACCAGTGTACTAGCAGTATCTTTTCAAATATATCATGTCATCTTTTTATCTCTCGGTATCAGTCATTAAAGCTTTTTCATAATATTCCAACCGAGTAAAAATGAATTCCAAAAAAAAATACATATATATTAAAGATGCTAAACTATTTTAAACCTAGTTTTTACTCCATTTCCGAAGTAAGCAAACAGACAAATAAGTCAAGTTTGCGCCTGCACGTAATGCAAGTCGAAGTGACCCGTAAAGTAGTACAGGTCTAAGCAACTCGTGGTAAAGTTGGAATAAGCTCTGATCACTAATCTTAATATTTACCCTTAATGAAAAGCCCATCTCCTTGAGGAGATGTATGATTCTATGCATTAAAGGCAAGGGGCCACTACTCAGACCGGTTTCGACCTTTATTGAGGTCTCATCAGTGGGAGCCAGGCTAGGAAATACCAAGATTCCTGAGATGTTTATTTAATGTGGTCAAAGCACCTTATGGTAACTTGTTTTGGTAAAATACTTATAAGCTCTGTATTACTTAAAACTTAGTATTTTTCTTAGCCTGGCTCCCACTGATGAGACCTCAATAAAGGTCGAAACCAGTCTGGGTAGTGGCCCCTTGCCTTTAATGCGTAGCAGCATACATCTTCTTCAAGGAGATGGGCTTTGCATTAAGGGTAAATATTAAGAATAGTGATCAGAGCTTATTCCAACTTTACCACGAGTTGCTTAGACCTGTACACACACACACACACACACACACGTCAGATCATGTCCTTGTCAATATCGATTCATCAGTCTCAAGTGAATAATACATCGCACATCTTTAGTATAAGATATGCGATATCACCAGGTCTCACCGATACGAGTTCCACCTGGAGGCGTGAAATGATATATTGTGAAACAGTTATACTGGAAATTAATTTCAAGTTTATGAGAATTTTATTATCAGAACGAAAAGTGTCAAAATGTGTTCTTTTAGTTAAGTTTTATTAAGATCCTTTTCGCATTTGTCAAGATAAAAATATTTTGCAATTATTGTGAGTAATCTATATTGTTAATGGACTATATAATAATGTGCTAACCAATACCAATTGTTTTTAAATAATATTGATATGCTTGGAAAAAAACCTTATTATCTATAAACAAAAAATTTGAAAATGAAATAAGTAATTTATTTAGTTTTAAAATTTCAAATAAATCTGCAAAATTATATAAATTTCTATTTTTTTCTACATACACCTCTAATAGTTGAAAAGTAGTTTGACTTAATAATATCGTCGTCAAAACATGGTGGGGGAAATCAATCGACCGTGAGATAGAATTATTTTTGGCTGGTTAATCGACCGTGAGATGCGGTGATTGATTTTATATGAGATGCCCATACAGGGTGTTCGGGATGTTCGGGATAAATTTGACATATTTATAATTAATTATATTATTCCGTAAGTTACATGTATTAACACGCACTTCTCTTCATTTAAAAGTTTGGACTCTTCTTCATTCATATACAAGATGTCAGAAAGGATGGATAGCTGGAATCCACCTGAATCATGGAAGAGAATAACTTGTATCATGATGATTCGTGCCCGCCATCAAAATAAGGATATTACGACTGCTGCCCAATGCTCCCTAAATACAGTAAAAACAATCAGGCATGAACTAGAGACTTGCAATGGTGACTACGAGGATGTAGCAAGAAGAAAGATCCCTAGCAGACGATCTGATTGCGTTCGTACAGCAGAATTCCTCGCAAATCTGCAGGAACAGGTGTTGAAGAACCCTGGCATTGGAATTCGGGCTTTGTTCGTGGAGTTGCTAACTGTAGTCAAGCCCTGGATAACAAGGGTAGCCAATGGTAGGTCGTATGTATGGCAGCAGGATTCGGCCCCTTGCCACACCTCTGGGAAAAGTCAAAAATGGTTGTCTGAAAATTTCTACGACTTCACCAGTCCAAATGTTTGGCCTCCAAACTCCCCAGACCTTAACCCCATGGATTATTTTGTATGGGGCGCAGTTGAAAAAGACACCAATCGCACTTCCAGTAATACAAAAGCCCAGTTAATGGATAAAATTAAAACAGTTTTTGCGGCCCTTCCCAGGGAGACTGTAGCATCAGCTTGTTCGAGGTTCCGAAGCAGAATTGAAGCTGTGATCGATGCTAATGGTGGTTATTTTGAGTAAATCTTGTTGATAGTATTGTAATTAACTCTGCCTGTAATGTTTTTTTGTCAATTCATTAAATTTAATAGATACAAAGAAGATTTTCTTTTTCCTTACGAAACTGTCAAATTTATCCCGAACACCCTGTATAGGGTAACGGATGGCAATGCTGAACCAATGAAGTTTAACTGAGGTTCGGCTGTTGCTGTTATCCTGGGTTAATGAGTTCGCTCTCTTAAGGTTTTTGCCTTAAGGGAGCACTTTGAGTCTCCGGGGAAAGTGTTCTCCGGCAGGGCCCGCTGAGGGGCTTTGTCGGTGAATTATTTTCCTCGGAATATGAGCGGTTCTGCTCAGTGGTCGGGGAGCCGGTCACTGAGTAGAACCAACGCTGAGATTAGGACGGTCTTTCGCCCATTATGGAGTGGCCTAGAGATCGTCCGTATTTTTGAGATTTCACCTTTACTTACATAGTCGGTGATTAATACCCTTGGAGGGTAATGGATGGCAATGCTGTAGCCAATGAAGTTCTAACTGAGGCTTGGCTATTGCTGTTACTCTCCTGCCATGATCAGAGCTTTAATAATAGCTCAATAACACCTTATCCCTACACTGTCCTCTACAGATAACGGGGAATATGAAAAGCATTCTTGCTTTGCCCCTTTAAGCCAGTCCTTATAAGGATAAGAATGGAATTATTTTTAGTTGTTGCTAGGTGATCTTATTGTTCGAAATTCTCTTTGCTAGGTAATCATTATCTCTAAACAAGTAATTAACTAACGATCAGATCTGAAAATCATACTATTTATAATCAGTTACATGACACACTGTTAATTTCAAATGATTAATGCATGCAAGTAAATTTAGCTATTTTGACGAAGAGTGTTGTTATTTATTATTAAACGAAAAAATATGTCATTCATAAGCAAATGACGAAACCTAATTAGTAGAACAGCTCTAAGCATATCTTCCTTTATCCAATTAATTTCATATCTCAAAAAACAATAAATGTTACAGTTTTTTTCTCTTTTGAAATTAACGTATTCCATATGCGGGTAATTTCATTTTTAAGAGCATTATATGGCAAAGGCTGGATATCGCTCTTTTTCGATAAAATGGTTATCATATGATCTCATTTACACTTAAATATCCATAATCAGCTATTTAATTAAGGCGAAATATGAATATGCGGAATTCTGTGTGTGTATGGGGTGGTCTGACACGTTCTCAACCTAACAACAATGAAAAAATGAATTTATAATTTCAAAATGATTTTTATTCTTCAACATAATCTCTTATCCCATCCCTGTAGTGGTTCTCAGTAAGATCTGCAAAATACCCCTCTACAGCTGAAATCACCTCTTGATTCGAAGAAAAACGGCGACCAGCGAGAAAGAGATTTAGTTTTGGGAAGAGATAGAAGTCAGGGGGAGCCAAATCTGGGGAATAGGGTGAATGTTC